>NW_027325578.1:0-47943 GCF_036924035.1 Leuresthes tenuis | reverse complement strand
CATCATCAAAAGCAGGAGTGGATGTGTTCGGCTACAAGAAGATTTGAATGTCCATCAATAATTGCTTTAAAACATGAAAGAAAATTTTCGAATATCAAACCGCACATGATCATAAGCGGGAGAGGAGTTGTTCAGATGCAAGAAGGTGTGAATGTCCACCCATAATTACTGAAAAATGGGTAAGAAAAGGTGAAAATGCCAAACCATACATCATCAAAAGCAGGAGTGGATGTGTTCGGCTACAAGAAGGTTTGAATGTCCGACCATAGTTTGTAAAAAGCGGGTAAGAAAAGGTTCGAATGCCCAAACATACACCATCAAAAGAGGGAGCGGAGGTGTTCCGCTGTAAGAAGGTGTGAATGTCCGACCATAGTTGGTAAAAAGTGGGTAAGAAAAGGTTAAAATACCCGACTGTACACAATCAATAGGGGGAGCGGAGTTTGTAAAAAGCAGTTAAGAAAAGGTTCGAATATCCAACCAAACATAATCAAAAGCGGGAGCAGAGCTGTTCGACTGCAAGTAGGTGTGAATGTCCAGCCATAATTACTCACAAACGGGTAAGAAAAGGTAGTATTGCCAGACCATACATGATCAAAACAGGGAGCTGAGGTGGTTCAGCACCAAGGTGTGAATGTCTGACTATAGTTTGTAAAAAGCGGGTAAGATAAGGTGCGAATGCCCGGCAATGTATAATCAAAAGAGGGAGCAGAGGTTTTCGGCTACAAGAAGGTTTGAATGTCCGACCATAGTTTGTAAAAAGCGGGTAAGAAAAGGTTCAAATGCTTGACTATACACCATCAAAAGCGGGAGCGGAGATGTTCCGCTGTAAGACGGTGTGAATGTCCGACCATAGTTGGTAAAAAGCGGGTAAGAAAAGGTTAAAATACCCGACTGTACACAATCAATAGCGGGAGCGGAGTTGTTCGGCTACAAGAAGGTGTGAAAGTCCAACCATCGTTTGTAAAAAGCTGGTAAGAAAAGGTTCGAATGCCCGAATATATACCATCAAAAGCGGATGCGGAGGTGTTCGGCTGCAAGAAGGTGTGAACGTCCGACCAAAGTTGGCAAAAAGCAGTAAAGAAAAGGTTCGAATATCCAAACATAATTAAAAGCGAGAGAGATTGTGTTCAGCTGCAAGTAGGTGTGAATATCCAGCCATAATTACTCACAAACGGGTAAGAAAATGTAGTATTGCCAGACCATACATGATCAAAACAGGGAGCTGAGGTGGTTTAGCTGCAAAAAGGGGTGAATGTCCAACTAAAGTTCAAATATATTAACAAAAGTGGGAGGAGAGGTCTTCGGATTAGAGTGGTTGAAATTTCCAACCATAATCTATAAAATGCGGTGAAAAAAAAAGGTGTGAAGGAATGAATTTTATAGCAAAATCCGAAATCATGCATAACTCCGCAAAAGGAACGTATTGCTCAACCAAAGGGATGCTTCTTTCTCATTCAGGGTAATATGAGGAACTTTATGCTTGATACATTTTAGACATGGATAACTATGAAGGACAAAGCAATTTTAACTTGGTTTGAGCAAAGCAATTCATTTTATAGGAAAATCCGAAATCGTGCAGGACTCATGAAAGTAAGCTTATTCTCGGATTCCTGATCCTCCAGTGTTGCTCTTTCCTATACTGCAAAATACAGCCTTGTTCTTTGTTGAAATCGATATAGACATTGATAAATATGAAGGACAAAGCAGTTTCCACTTTGTTTGAGTGAAGGAATTAATTTTATAGCAAAATCCCAAATCAAGCAGAACGTATGAAAATAAGCTTGTTTTCGGATTCCTGATCCTTCAGTGTTGCTATTTCTTCTACTGCAAAATACAATGTTGTTCTTTGTTGAAGTCAATCTAGACATTGATAAATATGAAGGACAAAGCAGTTTTAACATAGTTTGAGTAAAGGAATTCATTTTATACATAAAATCCCAAATCATGCAGAACGTATGAAAATAAGCTTATTCTCGGATTCCTGTTCCTTCAAGTGTTGCTCTTTCTACTACTGCAAAATACAATGTTGTTCTTTGTTGAAGTAAATCTAGACATTGATAAATATGAAGGACAAAGCAGTTTCCACTTTGTTTGAGTGAAGGAATTAATTTTATAGCAAAATCCCAAATCAAGCAGAACGTATGAAAATAAGCTTGTTTTCGGATTCCTGATCCTTCAGTGTTGCTATTTCTTCTACTGCAAAATACAATGTTGTTCTTTGTTGAAGTCAATCTAGACATTGATAAATATGAAGGACAAAGCAGTTTTAACATAGTTTGAGTAAAGGAATTCATTTTATACATAAAATCCCAAATCATGCAGAACGTATGAAAATAAGCTTATTCTCGTATTCCTGTTCCTTCAAGTGTTGCTCTTTCTACTACTGCAAAATACAATGTTGTTCTTTGTTGAAGTAAATCTAGACATTGATAAATATGAAGGACAAAGCAGTTTTCACTTGGTTTGAGTGAAGGATTTGCAGCTGAAAACCTCCCGCTCCCGCTTTTGATTGTGTATAGTCGGGCTTTCGAGCCTTTTCTTACCCGGTTTTTAGAAATTATGGTTGGACATTCACACCTTGCAGCCGAAGACCTCCACTCCCTCTTTTGATCATACATTGTCGGGCATTCGCACCTTGTCTTACCCGCTTTTTACAAACTATAGTCAGACATTCACACCTTGCAGCTGAACCACCTCAGCTCCCTGTTTTGATCATGTATGGTCTGGCAATACTACCTTTTCTTACCCGTTTGTGAGTAATTATGGCTGGACATTCACACCTACTTGCAGTCAAACAGCTCTGCTCCCGCTTTTGATGGTATATATTCGGGCATTCCAACCATTTCTTAACTGCTTTTTGCAAACTTTGGTCGGACGTTCACACCTTCTTGCAGCCGAACACCTCCGCTTCCACTTTTGATGGTATATATTCGGGCATTCGAACCTTTTCTTAGCAGCTTTTTACAAACCATGGTTGAACTTTCACACCTTCTTGTAGCCGAACACCTCCGCTTCCGCTTTTGTTGGTATATATTCAGGCATTCGAACCTTTTCTTAGCAGCTTTTTACAAACTATGGTCGGACATTCAAACCTTCTTGTAGCCGAAAACCTCCGCTCCCTCTTTTGATCATACATTGTCGGGCATTCGCACCTTTTCTTACCCGTTTTTTACAAACCATGGTCGGACTGTCACACATTCTTGTAGCCAAACACATCCGCTCCCGCTATTGATTGTGTACAGTCGGGTATTTTAACCTTTTCTTACCCACTTTTTACCAACTATGGTCGGACATTCACACCTTCTTACAGCGGAATACCTCCGCTCCCTCTTTTGATGGTGTATGTTTGGGCATTCGAACCTTTTCTTACCCGCTTTTTACAAACTATGCTCGGACATTCAAACCTTCTTGTAGCCGAACACATCCACTCCTGCTTTTGATGATGTATGGTTGGGCATTCAAACCTACTTGTTGCCCGCTTTTCATTAATTTTGGGTGGACATTCACACCTTGTCACAGCCAAACACCTCCGCTCCCTGTTTTGATCATGTATGGTTTGACATTCGCACCTTTTCTCACCCGCTTTTTGCCAACTATGGTCGGCTGTTCACAGCTTCCTCTCCACCATACTTGTATGGTGGGATATTCACACCCACTTGCATCCGAAGACCTTTTGTTGATATTTAGTCGGTCATTCGCAGCTTACCCGCTTTTGGCAAACTATGGCCTTCATGCAGCCAAACACCTCTGATCTCGCTTTTGATGATGTAAGGTTGGGCATTCAGACCTTGCTTCACCTGCTTTTCACAAAATATAGTCGGACATTCACACCTTCTTGCAGCCGAACACTTCCGCTCCACCTTTTAGTGTTCTATAACACCTTTTTTTTCAACGCATTTTATAGATTATGGTTGGAAATTCTCAACCACTCTCATCCGAAGACCTCTCCTCCCGCTTTTGTTAATATATTTGAACTTTAGTCGGACATTCACACCTTCTTGCAGCTGAACCACCTCCGCTCCCTGTTTTGATCATGTATGGTCTGGCAATACTACCTTTTCTTACCCGTTTGTTAGTAATTCTGGCTGGACATTCACACCTACTTGCAGCCGAACACCACCTCTCCCGCTTTTGATGATGTATGGACCGGCATTCTTACCTTTTCTAACACATTTTTCAGCAATTATGGTCGGAGATTCACACTTACTCACAGCCGAACAACTCCGCTCCCGCATTTGATGGTGTATAGTCGGGCATTCTCACCCTTTCTCATCAGCTTTTTGCAAATTATGATCTGACATTCACACCTGCTTTTGATAATGTATGGTTGGGCATTCGCACCTTTTCTTACCCATTTTTCAGTAATTATGGGTGGACATTCACACCGTCTTACAGCGGAACACCTCTGCTCCCGCTTTTGATGTTGTATAGTCAGGCATTTGAACCTTTTCTTACCCGCTTTTTACAATCTATGGTCGGACATTCAAACCTTCTTGTAGCCGAAAACCTCCGCTCCCTCTTTTGATTATACATTGTTGGGCATTCGCACCTTATTTACAAACTATAGTCACACATTCACACCTTGCAGCTGAGCCACCTCAGCTCCCTGTTTTGATAGTGTATGTTCGGGCATTCGAACCTATTCTTACCCTCTTTTTACAAACTATGCTCGGAGATTCACACCTACTCACAGCTGAACAACTCCGCTCCCGC
This sequence comes from Leuresthes tenuis, assembly GCF_036924035.1. Lineage (NCBI taxonomy): Eukaryota > Metazoa > Chordata > Actinopteri > Atheriniformes > Atherinopsidae > Leuresthes > Leuresthes tenuis. Next base: position 43,230 of record NW_027325578.1, on the reverse strand, counting down.
ATTTGATGATGTCTTGTCCAGCATTCTAGTCTCTTCTAACACATTTTTCAGCAATTATGGTCGGACATTCACACCTACTCACAGCCGAACACTTCCGCTCCCGCATTTGATGGTGTATAGCCGGGCATTCTCACCCTTTCTCATTAGCTTTTTGCAAATTATGATCTGACATTCACACCTACTTGCAGTTGAACAGCTCTGCTCCCGCTTTTGATTATGTTTGGTTGGATATTCGAACCTTTTCTTAACTGCTTTTTACAAACTTTGGTCGGACGTTCACACCTTCTTGCAGCCAAACACATCCACTTCCACTTTTGATGGTATATATTCGGGCATTCGAACCTTTTCTTACCCGCTTTTTACAAACCGTGGTCGGACTTTCACACCTTCTTGTAGCCAAACAACTCCGCTCCCGCTATTGATTGTGTACAGTCGGGTATTTTAACCTTTTCTTACCCGCTTTTTACCAACTATGGTCGGACATTTACACCTTCTTACAGCGGAACACCTCCGCTCCCGCTTTTGATGGTGTATAGTCAGGCATTTGAACCTTTTCTTACCCGCTTTTTACAAACTATGGTCGGACATTCAAACCTTCTTGTAGCCGAAAACCTCCGCTCCCTCTTTTGATCATACATTGTCGGGCATTAGCACCTTTTCTTACCCGCTTTTTACAAACCATAGTCGGACTTTCACATCTTTTAGTAGCCGAACAACTCCGCTCCCGCTATTGATTGTGTACAGTCGGGTATTTTAACCTTTTCTTACCCGCTTTTTACCAACTATGGTCGGACATTCACACCTTCTTACAGCGGAACACCTCCGCTCCCTCCTTTGATGGTGTATGTTCGGGCATTCGAACCTTTTCTTACCCGCTTTTTACAAACTATGGTCAGACGTTCAAACCTTCTTGTAGCCGAACATATCCACTCCTGCTTTTGATGATGTATGGTTGGGCATTCGAACCTACTTGTTGCCCGCTTTTCATTAATTATGGGTGGACATTCACACCTTGTCTCAGCCAAACACCTCCGCTCCCTGTTTTGATCATGTATGGTTTGACATTCGCACCTTTGCCCACCCTCTTTTTATACTGATTGCTCAAGATTAAGTTGTTCTTTCTCAAACTACAATTTTTTTTTAATTGTTGAAACTTGATTTGAAGTGGATAAATAAGGAAGACAAACAGTTTTAAGTCAGGCTGATAGCAATTAATTTTATAGCAAAATCTGTATTTCGTCATTTGTCGAGAGATGCTTATTGCTGAAGAAGTTCTTTCTCATTCTACAAAGTACAACGTTGTTTATCATTGAAACTTGATTAGACATGAATAAATATGAAGGACAAAGCAGTCTTAACTTGGTTTGAGTTAAGGAATTCGTTTTATAGGAGAATCCGAATTCGTGCATAACTCGTAAAATAGAGCTTATTTTCGGATTCCTGAAGAATGAGTCTGGTTCTTTCTCATAATACAAAGTTTGTTGTTTATTGTTGAAACTTCATCAGACCGTTAGATATAGTCGGACTCACCTCGACGCACGGCTTGGGATCTGGAACCAGTACTCTTGAGAGGGGTTGGACTCTCTTCCACTCTGGAGTTGCCCGTGGTGAGAGGCGCAGAGCAGGTGTGGGCATACTTATTGCCCCCCGGCTGTGTGCCAGTACATTGGGGTTTACCCCAGTGAACGAGAGGGTAGCCTCCCTCCGCCTTGGGTGGGGGGACGAGTCCTGACTGTTGTTTGTGCCTATGCGCCAAACAGCAGTTCAGAGTACCTACCCTTTTTGGAGTCTCTGGGGGAGGCACTGGAGAATGCTCCTACCGGAGACTCCCTCATTCTGCTGGGGGACTTCAATGCTCACGTGGGCAATGACAGTGAGACCTGGAGGGGTGAATCAGAGTGGTGTTATGTTGTTGGACTTCTGTGCCAGTCATAGACTGTCCATAACGAACACCATGTTCAGGCATAAGGGTGTCCATATGTGCACTTGGCACCAGGACACCCTTGGCCGCAGTTCGATGATCGACTTTGTGGTTGTATCATCGGACTTGCGGCCGTATGTCCTGGACACTCGGGTGAAGAGAGGGGCGGAGCTGTCAACTGATCAACACCTGGTGGTGAGTTGGCTCCGCTGGTGGGGGAGGATGCCGATCAGACCTGGCAGGCCCAAACGTATTGTGAGGGTCTGCTGGGAGCGTTTGTCAGAATCCCCCGTCAGAAGGAGCTTTAACTCCCACCTCCGGCAGAGCTTCAACCATATTTGAGGTGGGGGATATTGAGTCCGAATGGGCCATGTTCCGTGACTCCATTGCCGAGGCAGCTGGTCGGAGTTGTGGCCGTAAGGTGGTCGGTGCCTGTCGTGGCGGCAACCCTCGAACCTGCTGGTGGACACCAGTGGTGAGGGAAGCCGTCAAGCTGAAGAAGGAGTCCTATCGGGCCTTTTTGGCCAGTGGGACCCTGGAAGAAGCTGATAGGTACCGACGGGCCAGACGGGCCACGGCTTCGGCGGTTGCTGAGGCAAAAACTCGGGCCTGGGAGGAGTTCGGTGAGACCATGGAGAACGATTTCCGGACGGCCTCGAAAAGATTCTGGTCCACCATCCGGCGTCTCAGGGGGGGGGAAGCGGCTCACAGTCAACACTGTTTACAGTGGGGACGGGGCTTTGCTGACCTCAACTAGGGATGTTGTGAGTCGGTGGGGGGAGTACTTCGAGGAACTCCTCAATCCTACCAACACGTGCTCGGAAGAGGCAGAGTCGGAGAGCTCGGAGACGGGGCCTCCCATTTCTGGGGCTGAGGTTGCCGAGGTGGTTAAAAAGCTCCTCGGTGGCAAGGCCCCGGGGGTGGATGAGGTCCGTCCTGAGTTTCTCAAGGCTCTGGATGTTGTAGGGCTGTCTTGGCTGACACGCCTCTGCAGTATCGCGTGGACATCGGGGACAGTGCCTCTGGACTGGCAGATTGGGGTGGTGGTCCCCCTCTTATAAAAGGGGGACCGGAGGGTGTGTTCCAACTATAGGGGTATCACACTCCTCAGCCTCCCTGGTAAGGTCTATTCGGGGGTATTGGAGAGGAGGATCCGTCGGATAATCGAGCCTCGGATTCAGGAGATGCAGTGTGGCTTTCGTCCTGGCCGTGGAACAGTGGACCAGCTCTATACCCTCGGCAGGATCCTGGAGGGTGCATGGGAGTTCGCCCAACCAGTCTACATGTGTTTTGTGGACTTGGAGAAAGCGTTCGACCGTGTCCCTCGTGGAGTCCTGTGGGGGGTGCTCCGGGAATATGGAGTGCCGGACCCCTTGATAGGGGCCGTTCGGTCTCTGTATGACCGGTGCCAGAGTTTGGTCCGCATTGCCGGCAGTAAGTCGGATACGTTTCCGGTGAGAGTTGGACTCCGTCAGGGCTGCCCTTTGTCACCGATTCTGTTCCTAACTTTTATGGACAGAATTTCTAGGCGGAACCAGGGCGTTGAGGGTATCCCATTTGGCGACCTCAGAATCGGGTCTCTGCTTTTTTGCAGATGATGTGGTTCTGTTAGCGTCGTCAGGCCGTGACCTTCAGCTCTCACTGGAGTGATTCGCAGCCGAGTGTGAAGCGGCTGGGATGAGAATCAGCACCTCCAAATCCGAGACTATAGTTCTCAGCCGGAAAAGGGTGGAATGCTCTCTCCGGGTCGGGAATGAGATCCTTCCCCAAGAGGAGGAGTTCAAGTATCTCGGGGTCTTGTTCACGAGTGACGGACGAATGGAGCGGGAGATTGACGGGCGGATCGGTGCGGCGCCTTCAGTGTTGCAGGCTCTGCACCGACCCGTCGTTGTGAAGAGGGAGCTGAGCCAGAAGGCGAAGCTCTCTACTTACTGGTCAATCTACGTTCCCATCCTCACCTATGGTCACGAGTTGTGGGTAGTGACCGAAAGAACAAGATCGCGAATACAAGCGGCCGAAATGGGTTTCCTCCGCAGGGTGTCTGGGCTCTCCCTTAGAGATAGGGTGAGAAGCTCAGTCATCCGGGAGGGGCTCGGAGTAGAACCGCTGCTCCTCCGCATTGAGAGGAGTCAGATGAGGTGGCTCGGGCATCTGGTTAGGATGCCCCCTGGGCGCCTCCCTGGGGAGGTGTTCCGGGCACGTCCCACTGGGAGGAGACCCCGGGGGAGACCCAGGACACGTTGGAGAGACTATGTCTCTCGGCTGGCCTGGGAACGCCTCGGGGTCCCCCCGGAAGAGCTGGAGGAAGTGGCCGGGGACAGAGACGTCTGGGTTTCTCTGCTCAAGCTCCTGCCCCCGCGACCCGACCCCCGGATAAGCGGCAGATGATGGATGGATGGATGGATATATCCTCCACCAACCAGACTTACAACCCCCGACTAGGGTAGCAGAATTTCTAAGCATCTGTACCCCAAAACTACTATCAAAAATATATAAATTATTGTCTAAGATAGATGACACAATGTCTCTTCCATCCTCAAAATGGGAGGCAGATTTATCCATCAGTTCTGGTCATAGCTTCTAACCACAAATATGTTTGAACACCTTCATAAAGACTCGAAATCCTAATTTACAGCTCATACAATACAAAATCCTTCATAGAACACACTATACAGGACAAAGGATGTTCAGGATGGGTCTAACACACTCAAACATCTGCTCACATTGCACAGATAACACACCTGATGATTATGCACACGCTTTGTGGTTTTCTGCGCCTGTCCAGAAGTTCTGGCTTGAAGTCTGTGAGGACCTATCAACATGGCTAAAGTGTAGCATCCCTGCATGCCCCACACTGTGCATACTGGGTGACTTAGACAACATCAACATGGAAATTAACTCAGCACACATGGTTGTCACAGTGTTATGTATCGCAAAGAAAACTATTCTCATGAACTGGAAAGCGAAGAACAATTGTGTATTAACCAGTTTAGAAATTTTCTTTTAGATTATATTAGCATGGAAACAATGTCTGCCTCCTCAAAACATCAATTGGCTGGATTTCATTCTCTCTGGTCCCCTCTGATTAGTTTTATCACATAGTGGTGGTGGTGGGTTGCTGGGTGATGATGGGTCTCAGGCCCGGGCTGCTGCGACTGGTGTGACCGGGTGGTTTGTTTGTTTGTTTTTTTATGTTGTTTGTTTGTTTTTTGTAGAGGTCCTCCTGGGTGGGGTTGGGTTGAGTGGGGTGGGGCGGGATGGGTACCTTCTGGGGGTACAGTAGCTCCCAGAATATGGTCGCTGCAGGCCCCGAGCCTGGTGGACATCAGGCCCTCCTGCCCATTGTTGGCTCCCAGGTAGCGGGGATGCCTATTGCAGCCAGTCCCTGGCTGCCCTCTCTGGGGGAGAGTAGCTCCCCCGGTATATATCCCCATACCCCTCTCCCTTCTGGCTCCTGTACACAGCACACACTCACACATGAAGGGTTTTGGGGGCGTGTGTGTTCGGTGGGGTGTAGTGGATGGGGCCACGTAGGTGGTCCCCTTTGGTTGCACTCTGCAGTTCCCTGCCCCTGTTTTAATTTCACCTTAGACATTACTACTTATCAAACACACTCACACACACACATTAGGTCTTGGGGGGTGGTTACACTGAGTGGCATCTGGTGGGCGGGGCTCTTTGGGTATGTAGGCTGCCCAGAGTGCCGCGCTCCCAGTTCTACAAGTTTGGCTGCCCCTCAATTTTAATTGCTCACTATTAGAAAATATTGAAGAGCCAGAAGGGTGAGGGGAGGGGTCTTCTTCGCACACCCCTGCTTCCTGGTGTCTGCTCGGGGCAGGAGGGGCCAGGAGGATTAATTAATTGTTCTGCTGGTTCGGGGTCTGTGGTGGCTGGGGGGTTGCTGGCCTCCTGGTGTGCCCGCTGCACTACACCCCATCAGAGTCGAGGGAGGTAGGATGTGTGGATGTGTGGATGTATGGGACGTGAAAGTGTGTGTGGTAATGATTGGGCCTGGATCTGGGACTTGCTGTCGCCTGGCCTGCCTGTGTTTCTCCCGATGGGGCATCAGCGTTGCCTCTCCCCACTGCTCGCGACTTCACCCACCTGTGGGCACGTCTTGACTCCCAGGGCACTTGGCCAGGGGCGCTGGGGCAGGCGCTGACCCACTTTGTGGCTGTCTGGGGCGCTTGGCCCTCCTGGGTATTGGGTGGGGCCTCTGCCGGGGGGTTTGGGGGCGCTCGGGCTCCTGGGGCCCAGGTCCAGTGCACGGCCCATGTCTGGGCGGCTGGGGCCTGGCGGGGTCGGTGGGCTGTTACCCCTTCCCGGAGTGCCTCTGCCCTATGCTTATGGGGGCTCTTTCCGGGGGCTTCCTCTGCAGTCTTCTGGGTGGATGCGTGGTTGCCCCTGCGGTGGGCTGCCTGGGTTCTGTGCTCTGTGGGGGCTGCTGGTGGCCTGGGTCTTGTGGCCCTCTCTGCCTGCTTCTGATTGCTTGGGGGGGGGCTGTGGATTGTGGCCCTGTACGCTTATACACTCATAACTAAGCACGGTTATCATGTTGGTCCTGTGCCATGGGTGTTGCATGTTCTCACACACACACACACACATTCATTAGTCCAGTAGCATGGTCACTAAGCAGTTGATGTATTATCATGTCGTCTCAGGTCATCTATATCCACAGCTGTGTTGTATGCGATTGCCGCTTCTTGTGCTTGTTTTTGTTTGTTTGTGTGTTTGTTTTTTCTCTGCTTGTCTGCTTTCAGGTGCTCCTGGTGGCGCTAAGGCTGGATTCCCCTCATAGGCCATGGATTGTTGTCTGTTTTGTTTTTTACAGGTGTAGCAGCTGGTTGTCTGGTTTTTGTTTCTATTTTTGTTCTGTTTCCTCTTCTTTCCTCTTCTTCTTTCCTTGTCCCCCGGTCCGGTTCAGTTCAGTTCATGTCATATATTGTAAACAGAAATAAATAAATGGGCATCAAGGGGAGCTTTACATTTATAAAACTTCCCTTGGCAAAACAAATCTGTTTGGCATCAAAGGTATTTAGACTACAATTCTTCTGACATAATGCTGAACAGGACAAGGGGAAAAAAAAGTAAAGAAGACAGTTCTGCCGAAAGCCAGGGATAGACCTGTTCTAAGTTCTATACTTTTTAAAAGGGGCGTGTTTATCAACTGTGGAATTAGAAGATTTACAAAAATGGTCAAGTGCTAGATCTTCATCTGGGATTTTAACAGTGTCATATAACTATTCAACAGATCAGTTAAAAAAAAGCCTGCTCATGGAGATGGTTCAGGATCTGGATACCAAGCGTGGACCTAATGTTTTCATTTTTGCAATTCTGATACAGGCTATTGAGCAGTGATAACTAACACCAAGTTCAGATACTGCGGATTTTCTACCTTTGATTTGTTAAGATTGAGCCAATCAGGGACAACCTTGAAGGATCTCTTTGGTTTTGTAGGATCAGTAATTACCTGAGAAAGGTTGATATTGGTACACACCTTTTTTAAATGATCAGAGGCAGAGTTCAACTTGTTTAAATTAAAATTGCCACCCAGAGATTGGGTTTAGGCCACATGCACACAGAATGACATCAACAAATATAAGAAATATTAAACATTTACACATAGATTTTTGAATATATGTGGAGGAATGATTCTTTGAAATGTGCTCATTGCGGAGTTATGATCAGTTGAGTAATGAAGGTTGAACTATTCTGGGAAAGAGGTTCTATTCCCAGCATCATGATGGACACTCCTGATATAGAAGGTTTCGCTAACGCATTGGAATTGTTTTACTATTTTCATATGCATGTGCAATGAAGAATTGCTTGCTGCTGATAAATGCAAAGAAGAACAGCTTACACATAGATGCTCACATATAGGCTGCTGAATGCAATGAAGACCTGCTTATCAAGTAAAGTTCAATGTCAATGTGTAATATTCAATTAGGATTTGCAAAACAGTGAAGTTAAACAATGAATGGGTCCATAGTCGGTATGAGAAGACTACAGGAATATTTACCTGGGTGTACGTTCAAACAGAGATGAGAAAATTGCGATAAATAATTGTTTGTTTGTTTGTTAGTATGTATAGGAATGTTATGTGTATAAACTGTGTTGAGTTATAGTTACTCAGTAGTGTCTCAGTGAAACAACCGACGGGGGAAGCCTTGCGGTGACAACAAAAGCAGTGTTTTACTGTTCAGACAAGTTTCTCCAGTGTACTCCATACAAACTGGTTGGCTACTGAAGGGATAGAAAATGGGGAATACTTGTTTTAAAGCAAACAAGGAATTAGATGGGAAAAATACATGTTTTAACGGGACCCAGACTATATTAAATACTCAGACAGATGGGAGAAGAAGTGTAGTTTTGTAGGAAATCACAAAATTATTACATAGAATTAGTGAAATCAATTGAAGAATGCCTTTCTGAAGAGCTGTTTACCACAGATGAGCAGCTTTGCGACCAAGCACATTGTAGATCGCTTTACTGCCAAAATGATCTAATTTAATGGATTGGTTTAGACATGCATAACAGCATTTTAAGAACAAAGAGAGAAACAAAAAGGGACAACGCTTCATGGTGGAAGGTGATGTATAAATAACTGTGTATATGATGAAGGGGGTGGCAACACCCATTCCGAAATCCCGCCATTCCGACATCCCGCTATTCCGACATCCCACCATTCCGACATACCACCATTCCGACATGCAAACGTCCCACCATTCCGACATCCCACCATTGCGACATCCCGCTATTCTGACGTTCAAATGTCCCACCATTCCGACAAGGCTTTCCGTATAAGGAAATGTGTGTTACTCAACAGGTGAGTCCCTTCTTTCTGTTCATGCAATTTATATGTTTAACACATGTTTATAGACAAGCGTTATTAAAAACACAAAGTCCGCGGAAGCAGGACTTCCCCGAGAAGCAGTCCGCGGTGGTTTTCAATCACACACTCCAATGCCACTTGTTTCAACTTCCGAAAATTTAATCCAGGAAAAAAAGGCTTACAAACATGGACCAAAACGGCTCCATAACACGCACAAGAATCCAAAAGAAAAGAAAGTTAACTAAAAGAAAGCAAATAAACAGTATGAAGTGGTCAAAATTGGTTTTACGCATGCCTATGTGCGTCTGGCACATGCGTCTTCGGGCTCTCCCACGTTGGTTTGTGGATGAAAGCTATATGTTCAGCTGTAATGTCATGTAAAAACAATCTCTACATGACATTGTGTGACCAGTTAGGTCCTTAAGATATCAACAGGCTGTATAAAGCTACAACCGTTGCGGCTGTGTGTTTGTGCCAAATGCGCAAAGCCCATCCACGCTTCCAAAAATTGGAGTGAGTACTCATAAATCACGTGAATAACATGAATAAACGTTTTTACTGAATTTTGTTGTGTTTTATACGTTCTATGCTGTCATTTCTCTCTTCTCCTATTGGCAAGGCAAGGCAGAGTGCTCGCAACTGTGTCCTGTGCAGTAGCCGTGATATCTGTAATTGCAATTATTACTTTTGCATATGATGACAGCGTGCAAAAGACGCATGGGCTCTGTGGAGAGCTCCGCTCCAGCTGGCTGCTGTGACAGCTCACTGACACTGTATTTCTGCTTAATCAGTTTCAGTCTCGCCAGAGTTACATTAATATCTGTATTTTTATATTTGAAATTCAGGGGATTTTGATAATAGATTATTAAAGTTTGTTTGCGAGGCTGTGGCCTCTGCATGTGCAAAGCTTGTGCGCCAAACTTTAGGGCGTATTTGCGCCGGCATATCATTAGTGCAAAATGTTTTGGGTAAAAAATAGGCTATTAAAAGGAACTGTCGGAATGGCGGTATGTTAAAAAAAACAAAAAACATACCGCCATTCCGACCATAGGAGGAAAAAAGTGTCAGAATGGTGGGACGTTTGATAAAAGATTAAGTGTCGCCATTCCGACAATTGGAGACCCATGTCGGAATGGCGAGATGTCGGAATGGCAGCATGTAACCATGATGAAGGAGAGACCATTTGAGCAGCACAGCCATTTCGCAGCACAGGGACAGCAGTCCAAGTTACAGGATCTCCCACGTGGTATCACCTGTCACATTGTGTCAAGGCATCAAAAGAAGAAAAAATCACCAAACTCAAGGACAAAAAGACAAAGACTCCGGTGAACGAAGACAGAGGACTGACAAACCAGAAATACAAAAGGATTCTCGATATCAAGATCCAGAAGAAGAGGCTAATAATGCCACGAACACTTACGATGCTGGGAATGATGCCAGCAATGAACAGAGAAGAAGATTCAGTGTCATCAATCTGCATTACGTGCCTCTAATGAGGGGGTGAATATAGAATCCTCAACGATTACAACGTCTCTGGGAACTGTGACAACAACAAGGTTTAAACCATTTTGATATATATTGTAACCTATTGTCTAAGGAATAGTGCTGAAAATGAGTTAAATCTAATCCACCACTGTCCTTGGTCTTCTGTAGGGTTTTTAAACTAATACGTGGTGGTTTGTTTTTCCACAGAAATTTGGAGATGCATGAATCTAGTGACTTAAACCAAGTAGCAGATGGTTTTATGGGGATCATTGAGAACAAATAGTTAACTTTTGGTAGTATCATCATTTTAATGGATGTAACTCTCCCCATAAGTGATATAGGTAAGGACTTCCAACGAGAGATCGTCCTCTACTGTCTTTAATAATTGCACATAATTTAGCTTTGTTAGCTCTGAGAGCCTGGAGGAAATGTTTATGCCTAAATATCTAATATTTACTGACTGTAAAGTGATCGCAGGTATATTATGGACCCTACAGTTAATGGGCAGAACTGTGGTCTTAGACCAGTTGATAGAGTAGTCAGAAAGTGCTGAGAATTTATTTATGAGTGTGATCGTGTGACTGAGAGACGTCTGTGAGTTCTGAAGGAAAAGTAATACATCATCAGCATAAAGACTTATTTTATGCTCAATATTTTGGGATTAATTACTCACAAACGGGTAAGAAAAGGCAGTATTGCCAGACCATACATGATCAAAACAGGGAGCGGAGGTGGTTCAGCTGCAAGGTGTGAATGTCTGACTATAGTTTGTAAAAAGCGGGTAAGATAAGGTGCGAATGCCCGACAATGTATGATCAAAAGAGGGAGCGGAGGTTTTCGGCTGCAAGAAGGTCTGAATGTCCACCCAAAATTCCTGAAAAATGGGTAAAAAAAGGGTGCGAATGCCAAACCATACATCATCAAAAGCAGGAGTGGATGTGTTCGGCTACAAGAAGATTTGAATGTCCATCAATAATTGCTTTAAAACATGAAAGAAAATTTTCGAATATCAAACCGCACATGATCATAAGCGGGAGAGGAGTTGTTCAGATGCAAGAAGGTGTGAATGTCCACCCATAATTACTGAAAAATGGGTAAGAAAAGGTGAAAATGCCAAACCATACATCATCAAAAGCAGGAGTGGATGTGTTCGGCTACAAGAAGGTTTGAATGTCCGACCATAGTTGGTAAAAAGTGGGTAAGAAAAGGTTAAAATACCCGACTGTACACAATCAATAGGGGGAGCGGAGTTTGTAAACAGCAGTTCAGAAAAGGTTCGAATATCCAACCAAACATAATCAAAAGCGGGAGCAGAGCTGTTCGACTGCAAGTAGGTGTGAATGTCCAGCCATAATTACTCACAAACGGGTAAGAAAAGGTAGTATTGCCAGACCATACATGATCAAAACAGGGAGCTGAGGTGGTTCAGCACCAAGGTGTGAATGTCTGACTATAGTTTGTAAAAAGCGGGTAAGCTGCGAATGACCGACTAAATATCAACAAAAGGTCTTCGGATGCAAGTGGGTGTGAATATCCCACCATACAAGTATGGAGGAGAGGAAGCTGTGAACAGCCGACCATAGTTTGCAAAAATCGGGTGAGACAAGGTGCGAATGTCCAACCATACATGATCAAAACAGGGAGCGGAGGTGTTTGGCTGTGACAAGGTGTGAATGTCCACCCAAAATTAATGAAAAGCGGGCGAAAAGTAGGTTTGAATGCCCAAGCATACATCATCAAAAGAAGGAGTGGATGTGTTCGGCTACAAGAAGGTTTGAATGTCCGAGCATAGTTTGTAAAAAGCGGGTAAGAAAAGGTTCGAATGCCCAAACATAAACCATCAAAAGAGAGAGCGGAGGTGTTCCGCTGTAAGAAGGTGTGAATGTCCGACCATAGTTGGTAAAAAGTGGGTAAGAAAAGGTTAAAATACCCGACTGTACACAATCAATAGGGGGAGCGGAGTTTGTAAAAAGCAGTTAAGAAAAGGTTCGAATATCCAACCAAACATAATCAAAAGCGGGAGCAGAGCTGTTCGACTGCAAGTAGGTGTGAATGTCCAGCCATAATTACTCACAAACGGGTAAGAAAAGGTAGTATTGCCAGACCATACATGATCAAAACAGGGAGCTGAGGTGGTTCAGCACCAAGGTGTGAATGTCTGACTATAGTTTGTAAAAAGCGGGTAAGATAAGGTGCGAATGCCCGGCAATGTATAATCAAAAGAGGGAGCAGAGGTTTTCGGCTACAAGAAGGTTTGAATGTCCGACCATAGTTTGTAAAAAGCGGGTAAGAAAAGGTTCAAATGCTTGACTATACACCATCAAAAGCGGGAGCGGAGATGTTCCGCTGTAAGACGGTGTGAATGTCCGACCATCGTTTGTAAAAAGCTGGTAAGAAAAGGTTCGAATGCCAGAATATATACCATCAAAAGCGGATGCGGAGGTGTTCGGCTGCAAGAAGGTGTGAACGTCCGACCAAAGTTGGCAAAAAGCAGTAAAGAAAAGGTTCGAATATCCAAACATAATTAAAAGCGAGAGAGATTTTGTTCAGCTGCAAGTAGGTGTGAATATCCAGCCATAATTACTCACAAACGGGTAAGAAAATGTAGTATTGCCAGACCATACATGATCAAAACAGGGAGCTGAGGTGGTTTAGCTGCAAAAAGGGGTGAATGTCCAACTAAAGTTCAAATATATTAACAAAAGCGGGAGGAGAGGTCTTCGTATTAGAGTGGTTGAAATTTCCAACCATAATCTATAAAATGCGGTGAAAAAAAAAGGTGTGAAGGAATGAATTTTATAGCAAAATCCGAAATCATGCATAACTCCGCAAAAGGAACGTATTGCTCAACCAAAGGGATGCTTCTTTCTCATTCAGGGTAATATGAGGAACTTTATGCTTGATACATTTTAGACATGGATAACTATGAAGGACAAAGCAATTTTAACTTGGTTTGAGCAAAGCAATTCATTTTATAGGAAAATCCGAAATCGTGTAGGACTCATGAAAGTAAGCTTATTCTCGGATTCCTGATCCTCCAGTGTTGCTCTTTCCTATACTGCAAAATACAGCCTTGTTCTTTGTTGAAATCGATATAGACATTGATAAATATGAAGGACAAAGCAGTTTCCACTTTGTTTGAGTGAAGGAATTAATTTTATAGCAAAATCCCAAATCAAGCAGAACGTATGAAAATAAGCTTGTTTTCGGATTCCTGATCCTTCAGTGTTGCTATTTCTTCTACTGCAAAATACAATGTTGTTCTTTGTTGAAGTCAATCTAGACATTGATAAATATGAAGGACAAAGCAGTTTTAACATAGTTTGAGTAAAGGAATTCATTTTATACATAAAATCCCAAATCATGCAGAACGTATGAAAATAAGCTTATTCTCGGATTCCTGTTCTTTCAAGTGTTGCTCTTTCTACTACTGCAAAATACAATGTTGTTCTTTGTTGAAGTAAATCTAGACATTGATAAATATGAAGGACAAAGCAGTTTTCACTTGGTTTGAGTGAAGGATTTGCAGCTAAAAACCTCCCGCTCCCGCTTTTGATTGTGTATAGTCGGGCTTTCGAGCCTTTTCTTACCCGGTTTTTAGAAATTATGGTTGGACATTCAGACCTTGCAGCCGAAGACCTCCACTCCCTCTTTTGATCATACATTGTCGGGCATTCGCACCTTGTCTTACCCGCTTTTTACAAACTATAGTCAGACATTCACACCTTGCAGCTGAACCACCTCAGCTCCCTGTTTTGATCATGTATGGTCTGGCATTACTACCTTTTCTTACCCGTTTGTGAGTAATTATGGCTGGACATTCACACCTACTTGCAGTCGAACAGCTCTGCTCCCGCTTTTGATGGTATATATTCGGGCATTCCAACCATTTCTTAACTGCTTTTTGCAAACTTTGGTCGGACGTTCACACCTTCTTGCAGCCGAACACCTCCACTTCCGCTTTTGATGGTATATATTCGGGCATTCGAACCTTTTCTTAGCAGCTTTTTACAAACCATGGTTGAACTTTCACACCTTCTTGTAGCCGAACACCTCCGCTTCCGCTTTTGATGGTATATATTCAGGCATTCGAACCTTTTCTTAGCAGCTTTTTACAAACTATGGTCGGACATTCAAACCTTCTTGTAGCCGAAAACCTCCGCTCCCTCTTTTGTTCATACATTGTCGGGCATTCGCACCTTTTCTTACCCGTTTTTTACAAACCATGGTCGGACTGTCACACATTCTTGTAGCCAAACACATCCGCTCCCGCTATTGATTGTGTACAGTCGGGTATTTTAACCTTTTCTTACCCACTTTTTACCAACTATGGTCGGACATTCACACCTTCTTACAGCGGAATACGTCCGCTCCCTCTTTTGATGGTGTATGTTTGGGCATTCGAACCTTTTCTTACCCGCTTTTTACAAACTATGCTCGGACATTCAAACCTTCTTGTAGCCGAACACATCCACTCCTGCTTTTGATGATGTATGGTTGGGCATTCAAACCTACTTGTTGCCCGCTTTTCATTAATTTTGGGTGGACATTCACACCTTGTCACAGCCAAACACCTCCGCTCCCTGTTTTGATCATGTATGGGTGGACATTCGCACCTTTTCTCACCCGCTTTTTGCCAACTATGGTCGGCTGTTCACAGCTTCCTCTCCACCATACTTGTATGGTGGGATATTCACACCCACTTGCATCCGAAGACCTTTTGTTGATATTTAGTCGGTCATTCGCAGCTTACCCGCTTTTGGCAAACTATGGCCTTCATGCAGCCAAACACCTCTGATCTCGCTTTTGATGATGTAAGGTTGGGCATTCAGACCTTGCTTCACCTGCTTTTCACCAAATATAGTCGGACATTCACACCTTCTTGCAGCCGAACACTTCCGCTCCACCTTTCAGTGTTCTATAACACCTTTTTTTTCACCGCATTTTATAGATTATGGTTGGAAATTCTCAACCACTCTCATCCGAAGACCTCTCCTCCCGCTTTTGTTAATATATTTGAACTTTAGTCGGACGTTCACACCTTCTTGCAGCCGAACACCACCTCTCCCGCTTTTGATGATGTATGGACCGGCATTCTTACCTTTTCTAACACATTTTTCAGCAATTATGGTCGGAGATTCACACTTACTCACAGCCGAACAACTCCGCTCCCGCATTTGATGGTGTATAGTCGGGCATTCTCACCCTTTCTCATCAGCTTTTTGCAAATTATGATCTGACATTCACACCTGCTTTTGATAATGTATGGTTGGGCATTCGCACCTTTTCTTACCCATTTTTCAGTAATTATGGGTGGACATTCACACCTTCTTGCAGCTGAACACCTCCTCTCCCGCTATTGATTGTGTACAGTCGGGTATTTTAACCTTTTCTTACCCGCTTTTTACCAAATATGGTCGGACATTCACACCGTCTTACAGCGGAACACCTCTGCTCCCGCTTTTGATGGTGTATAGTCAGGCATTTGAACCTTTTCTTACCCGCTTTTTACAATCTATGGTCGGACATTCAAACCTTCTTGTAGCCGAAAACCTCCGCTCCCTCTTTTGATTATACATTGTTGGGCATTCGCACCTTATTTACAAACTATAGTCACACATTCACACCTTGCAGCTGAGCCACCTCAGCTCCCTGTTTTGATAGTGTATGTTCGGGCATTCGAACCTATTCTTACCCCCTTTTTACAAACTATGCTTGGAGATTCACACCTACTCACAGCTGAACAACTCCGCTCCCGCATTTGATGATGTCTTGTCCGGCATTCTAGTCTCTTCTAACACATTTTTCAGCAATTATGGTCGGACATTCACACCTACTCACAGCCGAACACTTCCGCTCCCGCATTTGATGGTGTATAGCCGGGCATTCTCACCCTTTCTCATCAGCTTTTTGCAAATTATGATCTGACATTCACACCTACTTGCAGTTGAACAGCTCTGCTCCCGCTTTTGATTATGTTTGGTTGGATATTCTAACCTTTTCTTAACTGCTTTTTACAAACTTTGGTCGGACGTTCACACCTTCTTGCAGCCGAACACATCCACTTCCACTTTTGATGGTATATATTCGGGCATTCGAACCTTTTCTTACCCGCTTTTTACAAACCGTGGTCGGACTTTCACACCTTCTTGTAGCCAAACAACTCCGCTCCTGCTATTGATTGTGTACAGTCGGGTATTTTAACCTTTTCTTACCCGCTTTTTACCAACTATGGTCGGACATTTACACCTTCTTACAGCGGAACACCTCCGCTCCCGCTTTTGATGGTGTATAGTCAGGCATTTGAACCTTTTCTTACCCGCTTTTTACAAACTATGGTCGGACATTCAAACCTTCTTGTAGCCGAAAACCTCCGCTCCCTCTTTTGATCATACATTGTCGGGCATTAGCACCTTTTCTTACCCGCTTTTTACAAACCATAGTCGGACTTTCACATCTTTTAGTAGCCGAACAACTCCGCTCCCGCTATTGATTGTGTACAGTCGGGTATTTTAACCTTTTCTTACCCGCTTTTTACCAACTATGGTCGGACATTCACACCTTCTTACAGCGGAACACCTCCGCTCCCTCCTTTGATGGTGTATGTTCGGGCATTCGAACCTTTTCTTACCCGCTTTTTACAAACTATGGTCAGACGTTCAAACCTTCTTGTAGCCGAACATATCCACTCCTGCTTTTGATGATGTATGGTTGGGCATTCGAACCTACTTGTTGCCCGCTTTTCATTAATTATGGGTGGACATTCACACCTTGTCTCAGCCAAACACCTCCGCTCCCTGTTTTGATCATGTATGGTTTGACATTCGCACCTTTGCCCACCCTCTTTTTATACTGATTGCTCAAGATTAATTTGTTCTTTCCTAAACTACAAAATTTTTTTAATTGTTGAAACTTGATTTGAAGTGGATAAATAAGGAAGACAAACAGTTTTAAGTCAGGCTGATAGCAATTAATTTTATAGCAAAATCTGTATTTCGTCATTTGTCGAGAGATGCTTATTGCTGAAGAAGTTCTTTCTCATTCTACAAAGTACAACGTTGTTTATCATTGAAACTTGATTAGACATGAATAAATATGAAGGACAAAGCAGTCTTAACTTGGTTTGAGTTAAGGAATTCGTTTTATAGGAGAATCCGAATTTGTGCATAACTCGTAAAATAGAGCTTATTTTCGGATTCCTGAAGAATGAGTCTGGTTCTTTCTCATAATACAAAGTTTGTTGTTTATTGTTGAAACTTCATCAGACCGTTAGATATAGTCGGACTCACCTCGACGCACAGCTTGGGATCTGGAACCAGTACTCTTGAGAGGGGTTGGACTCTCTTCCACTCTGGAGTTGCCCGTGGTGAGAGGCGCAGAGCAGGTGTGGGCATACTTATTGCCCCCCGGCTGTGTGCCAGTACATTGGGGTTTACCCCAGTGAACGAGAGGGTAGCCTCCCTCCGCCTTGGGTGGGGGGACGAGTCCTGACTGTTATTTGTGCCTATGCGCCAAACAGCAGTTCAGAGTACCTACCCTTTTTGGAGTCTCTGGGGGAGGCACTGGAGAATGCTCCTACCGGAGACTCCCTCATTCTGCTGGGGGACTTCAATGCTCACGTGGGCAATGACAGTGAGACCTGGAGGGGTGTGATTGGGAGGAACGGCCCCCCTCGATCTGAATCAGAGTGGTGTTATGTTGTTGGACTTCTGTGCCAGTCATAGACTGTCCATAACGAACACCATGTTCAGGCATAAGGGTGTCCATATGTGCACTTGGCACCAGGACACCCTTGGCCGCAGTTCGATGATCGACTTTGTGGTTGTATCATCGGACTTGCGGCCGTATGTCCTGGACACTCGGGTGAAGAGAGGGGCGGAGCTGTCAACTGATCACCACCTGGTGGTGAGTTGGCTCCGCTGGTGGGGGAGGATGCCGATCAGACCTGGCAGGCCCAAACGTATTGTGAGGGTCTGCTGGGAGCGTTTGTCAGAATCCCCCGTCAGAAGGAGCTTTAACTCCCACCTCCGGCAGAGCTTCAACCATATTTGAGGTGGGGGATATTGAGTCCGAATGGGCCATGTTCCGTGACTCCATTGCCGAGGCAGCTGGTCGGAGTTGTGGCCGTAAGGTGGTCGGTGCCTGTCGTGGCGGCAACCCTCGAACCTGCTGGTGGACACCAGTGGTGAGGGAAGCCGTCAAGCTGAAGAAGGAGTCCTATCGGGCCTTTTTGGCCAGTGGGACCCTGGAAGAAGCTGATAGGTACCGACGGGCCAGACGGGCCACGGCTTCGGCGGTTGCTGAGGCAAAAACTCGGGCCTGGGAGGAGTTCGGTGAGACCATGGAGAACGATTTCCGGACGGCCTCGAAAAGATTCTGGTCCACCATCCGGCGTCTCAGGGGGGGGGAAGCGGCTCACAGTCAACACTGTTTACAGTGGGGACGGGGCTTTGCTGACCTCAACTAGGGATGTTGTGAGTCGGCTGGGGGAGTACTTCGAGGAACTCCTCAATCCTACCAACACGTGCTCGGAAGAGGCAGAGTCGGAGAGCTCGGAGACGGGGCCTCCCATTTCTGGGGCTGAGGTTGCCGAGGTGGTTAAAAAGCTCCTCGGTGGCAAGGCCCCGGGGGTGGATGAGGTCCGTCCTGAGTTTCTCAAGGCTCTGGATGTTGTAGGGCTGTCTTGGCTGACACGCCTCTGCAGTATCGCGTGGACATCGGGGACAGTGCCTCTGGACTAGCAGATTGGGGTGGTGGTCCCCCTCTTATAAAAGGGGGACCGGAGGGTGTGTTCCAACTATAGGGGTATCACACTCCTCAGCCTCCCTGGTAAGGTCTATTCGGGGGTATTGGAGAGGAGGATCCGTCGGATAATCGAGCCTCGGATTCAGGAGATGCAGTGTGGCTTTCGTCCTGGCCGTGGAACAGTGGACCAGCTCTATACCCTCGGCAGGATCCTGGAGGGTGCATGGGAGTTCGCCCAACCAGTCTACATGTGTTTTGTGGACTTGGAGAAAGCGTTCGACCGTGTCCCTCGTGGAGTCCTGTGGGGGGTGCTCCGGGAATATGGAGTGCCGGACCCCTTGATAGGGGCCGTTCGGTCTCTGTATGACCGGTGCCAGAGTTTGGTCCGCATTGCCGGCAGTAAGTCGGATACGTTTCCGGTGAGAGTTGGACTCCGTCAGGGCTGCCCTTTGTCACCGATTCTGTTCTCAGAATTATGGACAGAATTTCTAGGCGGAACCAGGGCGTTGAGGGTGTCCCATTTGGCGACCTCAGAATCGGGTCTCTGCTTTTTTGCAGATGATGTGGTTCTGTTAGCGTCGTCAGGCCGTGACCTTCAGCTCTCACTGGAGTGATTCGCAGCCGAGTGTGAAGCGGCTGGGATGAGAATCAGCACCTCCAAATCCGAGACTATGGTTCTCAGCCGGAAAAGGGTGGAATGCTCTCTCCGGGTCGGGAATGAGATCCTTCCCCAAGAGGAGGAGTTCAAGTATCTCGGGGTCTTGTTCACGAGTGACGGACGAATGGAGCGGGAGATTGACGGGCGGATCGGTGCGGCGCCTGCAGTGTTGCAGGCTCTGCACCGACCCGTCGTTGTGAAGAGGGAGCTGAGCCAGAAGGCGAAGCTCTCTACTTACTGGTCAATCTACGTTCCCATCCTCACCTATGGTCACGAGTTGTGGGTAGTGACCGAAAGAACAAGATCGCGAATACAAGCGGCCGAAATGGGTTTCCTCCGCAGGGTGTCTGGGCTCTCCCTTAGAGATAGGGTGAGAAGCTCAGTCATCCGGGAGGGGCTCGGAGTAGAACCGCTGCTCCTCCGCATTGAGAGGAGTCACATGAGGTGGCTCGGGCATCTGGTTAGGATGCCCCCTGGGCGCCTCCCTGGGGAGGTGTTCCGGGCACGTCCCACTGGGAGGAGACCCCGGGGGAGACCCAGGACACGTTGGAGAGACTATGTCTCTCGGCTGGCCTGGGAACGCCTCGGGGTCCCCCCGGAAGAGCTGGAGGAAGTGGCCGGGGACAGAGACGTCTGGGTTTCTCTGCTCAAGCTCCTGCCCCCGCGACCCGACCCCCGGATAAGCGGCAGATGATGGATGGATGGATGGATATATCCTCCACCAACCAGACTTACAACCCCCGACTAGGGTAGCAGAATTTCTAAGCATCTGTACCCCAAAACTACTATCAAAAATATATAAATTATTGTCTAAGATAGATGACACAATGTCTCTTCCATCCTCAAAATGGGAGGCAGATTTATCCATCAGTTCTGGTCATAGCTTCTAACCACAAATATGTTTGAACACCTTCATAAAGACTCGAAATCCTAATTTACAGCTCATACAATACAAAATCCTTCATAGAACACACTATACAGGACAAAGGATGTTCAGGATGGGTCTAACACACTCAAACATCTGCTCACATTGCACAGATAACACACCTGATGATTATGCACACGCTTTGTGGTTTTCTGCGCCTGTCCAGAAGTTCTGGCTTGAAGTCTGTGAGGACCTATCAACATGGCTAAAGTGTAGCATTCCTGCATGCCCCACACTGTGCATACTGGGTGACTTAGACAACATCAACATGGAAATTAACTCAGCACACATGGTTGTCACAGTGTTATGTATCGCAAAGAAAACTATTCTCATGAACTGGAAAGCGAAGAACAATTGTGTATTAACCAGTTTAGAAATTTTCTTTTAGATTATATTAGCATGGAAACAATGTCTGCCTCCTCAAAACATCAATTGGCTGAATTTCATTCTCTCTGGTCCCCTCTGATTAGTTTTATCACATAGTGGTGGTGGTGGGTTGCTGGGTGATGGTGGGTCTCAGGCCCGGGCTGCTGCGACTGGTGTGACCGGGTGGTTTGTTTGTTTGTTTTTTGATGTTGTTTGTTTGTTTTTTGTAGAGGTCCTCCTGGGTGGGGTTGGGTTGAGTGGGGTGGGGCGGGATGGGTACCTTCTGGGGGTACAGTAGCTCCCGGAATACGGTCGCTGCAGGCCCCGAGCCTGGTGGACATCAGGCCCTCCTGCCCATTGTTGGCTCCCAGGTAGCGGGGATGCCTATTGCAGCCAGTCCCTGGCTGCCCTCTCTGGGGGAGAGTAGCTCCCCCGGTATATATCCCCATACCCCTCTCCCTTCTGGCTCCTGTACACAGCACACACTCACACATGAAGGGTTTTGGGGGCGTGTGTGTTCGGTGGGGTGTAGTGGATGGGGCCACGTAGGTGGTCCCCTTTGGTTGCACTCTGCAGTTCCCTGCCCCTGTTTTAATTTCACCTTAGACATTACTACTTATCAAACACACTCACACACACACATTAGGTCTTGGGGGGTGGTTACACTGAGTGGCATCTGGTGGGCGGGGCTCTTTGGGTATGTAGGCTGCCCAGAGTGCCGCGCTCCCAGTTCTACAAGTTTGGCTGCCCCTCAATTTTAATTGCTCACTATTAGAAAATATTGAAGAGCCAGAAGGGTGAGGGGAGGGGTCTTCTTCGCACACCCCTGCTTCCTGGTGTCTGCTCGGGGCAGGAGGGGCCAGGAGGATTAATTAATTGTTCTGCTGGTTCGGGGTCTGTGGTGGCTGGGGGGTTGCTGGCCTCCTGGTGTGCCCGCTGCACTACACCCCAGCAGAGTCGAGGGAGGTAGGATGTGTGGATGTGTGGATGTATGGGACGTGAAAGTGTGTGTGGTAATGATTGGGCCTGGATCTGGGACTTGCTGTCGCCTGGCCTGCCTGTGTTTCTCCCGATGGGGCATCAGCGTTGCCTCTCCCCACAGGCGCTGACCCACTTTGTGGCTGTCTGGGGCGCTTGGCCCTCCTGGGTATTGGGTGGGGCCTCTGCCGGGGGGTTTGGGGGCGCTCGGGCTCCTGGGGCCCAGGTCCAGTGCACGGCCCATGTCTGGGCGGCTGGGGCCTGGCGGGGTCGGTGGGCTGTTACCCCTGGTTCCCGGAGTGCCTCTGCCCTATGCTTATGGGGGCTCTTTCCGGGGGCTTCCTCTGCAGTCTTCTGGGTGGATGCGTGGTTGCCCCTGCGGTGGGCTGCCTGGGTTCTGTGCTCTGTGGGGGCTGCTGGTGGCCTGGGTCTTGTGGCCCTCTCTGCCTGCTTCTGATTGCTTGGGGGGGGGCTGTGGATTGTGGCCCTGTACGCTTATACACTCATAACTAAGCACGGTTATCATGTTGGTCCTGTGCCATGGGTGTTGCATGTTCTCACACACACACACACACACACATTCATTAGTCCAGTAGCATGGTCACTAAGCAGTTGATGTATTATCATGTCGTCTCAGGTCATCTATATCCACAGCTGTGTTGTATGCGATTGCCGCTTCTTGTGCTTGTTTTTGTTTGTTTGTGTGTTTGTTTTTTCTCTGCTTGTCTGCTTTCAGGTGCTCCTGGTGGCGCTAAGGCTGGATTCCCCTCATAGGCCATGGATTGTTGTCTGTTTTGTTTTTTACAGGTGTAGCAGCTGGTTGTCTGGTTTTTGTTTCTATTTTTGTTCTGTTTCCTCTTCTTTCCTCTTCTTCTTTCCTTGTCCCCCGGTCCGGTTCAGTTCAGTTCATGTCATATATTGTAAACAGAAATAAATAAATGGGCATCAAGGGGAGCTTTACATTTATAAAACTTCCCTTGGCAAAACAAATCTGTTTGGCATCAAAGGTATTCAGACTACAATTCTTCTGACATAATGCTGAACAGGACAAGGGGAAAAAAAAGTAAAGAAGACAGTTCTGCCGAAAGCCAGGGATAGACCTGTTCTAAGTTCTATACTTTTTAAAAGGGGCGTGTTTATCAACTGTGGAATTAGAAGATTTACAAAAATGGTCAAGTGCTAGATCTTCATCTGGGATTTTAACAGTGTCATATAACTATTCAACAGATCAGTTAAAAAAAAGCCTGCTCATGGAGATGGTTCAGGATCTGGATACCAAGCGTGGACCTAATGTTTTCATTTTTGCAATTCTGATACAGGCTATTGAGCAGTGATAACTAACACCAAGTTCAGATACTGCGGATTTTCTACCTTTGATTTGTTAAGATTGAGCCAATCAGGGACAACCTTGAAGGATCTCTTTGGTTTTGTAGGATCAGTAATTACCTGAGAAAGGTTGATATTGGTACACACCTTTTTTAAATGATCAGAGGCAGAGTTCAACTTGTTTAAATTAAAATTGCCACACAGAGATTGGGTTTAGGCCACATGCACACAGAATGACATCAACAAATATAAGAAATATTAAACATTTACACATAGATTTTTGAATATATGTGGAGGAATGATTCTTTGAAATGTGCTTATTGCGGAGTTATGATCAGTTGAGTAATGAAGGTTGAACTATTCTGGGAAAGAGGTTCTATTCCCAGCATCATGATGGACACTCCTGATATAGAAGGTTTCGCTAACGCATTGGAATTGTTTTACTATTTTCATATGCATGTGCAATGAAGAATTGCTTGCTGCTGATAAATGCAAAGAAGAACAGCTTACACATAGATGCTCACATATAGGCTGCTGAATGCAATGAAGACCTGCTTATCAAGTAAAGTTCAATGTCAATGTGTAATATTCAATTAGGATTTGCAAAACAGTGAAGTTAAACAATGAATGGGTCCATAGTCGGTATGAGAAGACTACAGGAATATTTACCTGGGTGTACGTTCAAACAGAGATGAGAAAATTGCGATAAATAATTGTTTGTTTGTTTGTTAGTATGTATAGGAATGTTATGTGTATAAACTGTGTTGAGTTATAGTTACTCAGTAGTGTCTCAGTGAAACAACCGACGGGGGAAGCCTTGCGATGAAAACAAAAGCAGTGTTTTACTGATCAGTCAAGTTGCTCCAGTGTACTCCATACAAACTGGTTGGCTACTGAAGGGATAGAAAATGGGGAATACTTGTTTTAAAGCAAACAAGGAATTAGATGGGAAAAATACATGTTTTAACGGGACCCAGACTATATTAAATACTCAGACAGATGGAAGAAGAAGTGTAGTTTTGTAGGAAATCACAAAATTATTACATAGAATTAGTGAAATCAATTGAAGAATGCCTTTCTGAAGAGCTGTTTACCACAGATGAGCAGCTTTGCGACCAAGCACATTGTAGATCGCTTTACTGCCAAAATTATCTAATTTAATGGATTGGTTTAGACATGCATAACAGCATTTTAAGAACAAAGAGAGAAACAAAAAGGGACAACGCTTCATGGTGGAAGGTGATGTATAAATAACTGTGTATATGATGAAGGGGGTGGCAACACCCATTCCGAAATCCCGCCATTCCGACATCCCGCTATTCCGACATCCCACCATTTCGACATACCACCATTCCGACATGCAAACGTCCCACCATTCCGACATCCCACCATTGCGACATCCCGCTATTCTGACGTTCAAATGTCCCACCATTCCGACAAGGCTTTCCGTATAAGGAAATGTGTGTTACTCAACAGGTGAGTCCCTTCTTTCTGTTCATGCAATTTATATGTTTAACACATGTTTATAGACAAGCGTTATTAAAAACACAAAGTCTCGGCAACTGGAGGAGGAGAAGCAGTCCGCGGTGGTTTTCAATCACACACTCCAATGCCACTTGTTTCAACTTCCGAAAATTTAATCCAGGAAAAAAAGGCTTACAAACATGCACCAAAACGGCTCCATAACACGCACAAGAATCCAAAAGAAACGAAAGTTAACTAAAAGAAAGCAAATAAACAGTATGAAGTGGTCAAAATTGGTTTTACGCATGCCTATGTGCGTCTGGCACATGCGTCTTCGGGCTCTCCCACGTTGGTTTGTGGATGAAAGCTATATGTTCAGCTGTAATGTCATGTAAAAACAATCTCTACATGACATTGTGTGACCAGTTAGGTCCTTAAGATATCAACAGGCTGTATAAAGCTACAACCGTTGCGGCTGTGTGTTTGTGCCAAATGCGCAAAGCCCATCCACGCTTCCAAAAATTGGAGTGAGTACTCATAAATCACGTGAATAACATGAATAAACGTTTTTACTGAATTTTGTTGTGTTTTATACGTTCTATGCTGTCATTTCTCTCTTCTCCTATTGGCAAGGCAAGGCAGAGTGCTCGCAACTGTGTCCTGTGCAGTAGCCGTGATATCTGTAATTGCAATTATTACTTTTGCATATGATGACAGCGTGCAAAAGACGCATGGGCTCTGTGGAGAGCTCCGCTCCAGCTGGCTGCTGTGACAGCTCACTGACACTGTATTTCTGCTTAATCAGTTTCAGTCTCGCCAGAGTTACATTAATATCTGTATTTTTATATTTGAAATTCAGGGGATTTTGATAATAGATTATTAAAGTTTGTTTGCGAGGCTGTGGCCTCTGCATGTGCAAAGCTTGTGCGCCAAACTTTAGGGCGTATTTGCGCCGGCATATCATTAGTGCAAAATGTTTTGGGTAAAAAATAGGCTATTAAAAGGAACTGTCGGAATGGCGGTATGTTAAAAAAAACAAAAAACATACCGCCATTCCGACCATAGGAGGAAAAAAGTGTCGGAATGGTGGGACGTTTGATAAAAAATTAAGTGTCGCCATTCCGACAATTGGAGACCCATGTCGGAATGGCGAGATGTCGGAATGGCAGCATGTAACCATGATGAAGGAGAGACCATTTGAGCAGCACAGCCATTTCGCAGCACAGGGGCAGCAATCCAAGTTACAGGATCTCCCACGTGGTATCACCTGTCACATTGTGTCAAGGCATCAAAAGAAGAAAAAATCACCAAACTCAAGGACAAAAACACAAAGACTCCGGTGAACGAAGACAGAGGACTGACAAACCAGAAATACAAAAGGATTCTCGATATCAAGATCCAGAAGAAGAGGCTAACAATGCCACGAACACTTACGATGCTGGGAATGATGCCAGCAATGAACAGAGAAGAAGATTCAGTGTCATCAATCTGCATTACGTGCCTCTAATGAGGGGGTGAATATAGAATCCTCAACGATTACAACGTCTCTGGGAACTGTGACAACAACAAGGTTTAAACCATTTTGATATATATTGTAACCTATTGTCTAAGGAATAGTGCTGAAAATGAGGTAAATCTAATCCACCACTGTCCTTGGTCTTCTGTAGGGTTTTTAAACTAATACGTGGTGGTTTGTTTTTCCACAGAAATTTGGAGATGCATGAATCTAGTGACTTAAACCAAGTAGCAGATGGTTTTATGGGGATCATTGAGAACAAATAGTTAACTTTTGGTAGTATCATCATTTTAATGGATGTAACTCTCCCCATAAGTGATATAGGTAAGGACTTCCAACGAGAGATCGTCCTCTACTGTCTTTAATAATTGCACATAATTTAGCTTTGTTAGCTCTGAGAGCCTGGAGGAAATGTTTATGCCTAAATATCTAATATTTACTGACTGTAAAGTGATCGCAGGTATATTATGGACCCTACAGTTAATGGGCAGAACTGTGGTCTTAGACCAGTTGATAGAGTAGTCAGAAAGTGCTGAGAATTTATTTATGAGTGTGATCGTGTGACTGAGAGACGTCTGTGAGTTCTGAAGGAAAAGTAATACATCATCAGCATAAAGACTTATTTTATGCTCAATATTTTGGGATTAATTACTCACAAACGGGTAAGAAAAGGCAGTATTGCCAGACCATACATGATCAAAACAGGGAGCGGAGGTGGTTCAGCTGCAAGGTGTGAATGTCTGACTATAGTTTGTAAAAAGCGGGTAAGATAAGGTGCGAATGCCCGACAATGTATGATCAAAAGAGGGAGCGGAGGTTTTCGGCTGCAAGAAGGTCTGAATGTCCACCCAAAATTCCTGAAAAATGGGTAAAAAAAGGGTGCGAATGCCAAACCATACATCATCAAAAGCAGGAGTGGATGTGTTCGGCTACAAGAAGATTTGAATGTCCATCAATAATTGCTTTAAAACATGAAAGAAAATTTTCGAATATCAAACCGCACATGATCATAAGCGGGAGAGGAGTTGTTCAGATGCAAGAAGGTGTGAATGTCCACCCATAATTACTGAAAAATGGGTAAGAAAAGGTGAAAATGCCAAACCATACATCATCAAAAGCAGGAGTGGATGTGTTCGGCTACAAGAAGGTTTGAATGTCCGACCATAGTTTGTAAAAAGCGGGTAAGAAAAGGTTCGAATGCCCAAACATACACCATCAAAAGAGGGAGCGGAGGTGTTCCGCTGTAAGAAGGTGTGAATGTCCGACCATAGTTGGTAAAAAGTGGGTAAGAAAAGGTTAAAATACCCGACTGTACACAATCAATAGGGGGAGCGGAGTTTGTAAAAAGCAGTTAAGAAAAGGTTCGAATATCCAACCAAACATAATCAAAAGCGGGAGCAGAGCTGTTCGACTGCAAGTAGGTGTGAATGTCCAGCCATAATTACTCACAAACGGGTAAGAAAAGGTAGTATTGCCAGACCATACATGATCAAAACAGGGAGCTGAGGTGGTTCAGCACCAAGGTGTGAATGTCTGACTATAGTTTGTAAAAAGCGGGTAAGATAAGGTGCGAATGCCCGGCAATGTATAATCAAAAGAGGGAGCAGAGGTTTTCGGCTACAAGAAGGTTTGAATGTCCGACCATAGTTTGTAAAAAGCGGGTAAGAAAAGGTTCAAATGCTTGACTATACACCATCAAAAGCGGGAGCGGAGATGTTCCGCTGTAAGACGGTGTGAATGTCCGACCATAGTTGGTAAAAAGCGGGTAAGAAAAGGTTAAAATACCCGACTGTACACAATCAATAGCGGGAGCGGAGTTGTTCGGCTACAAGAAGGTGTGAAAGTCCAACCATCGTTTGTAAAAAGCTGGTAAGAAAAGGTTCGAATGCCCGAATATATACCATCAAAAGCGGATGCGGAGGTGTTCGGCTGCAAGAAGGTGTGAACGTCCGACCAAAGTTGGCAAAAAGCAGTAAAGAAAAGGTTCGAATATCCAAACATAATTAAAAGCGAGAGAGATTGTGTTCAGCTGCAAGTAGGTGTGAATATCCAGCCATAATTACTCACAAACGGGTAAGAAAATGTAGTATTGCCAGACCATACATGATCAAAACAGGGAGCTGAGGTGGTTTAGCTGCAAAAAGGGGTGAATGTCCAACTAAAGTTCAAATATATTAACAAAAGTGGGAGGAGAGGTCTTCGGATTAGAGTGGTTGAAATTTCCAACCATAATCTATAAAATGCGGTGAAAAAAAAAGGTGTGAAGGAATGAATTTTATAGCAAAATCCGAAATCATGCATAACTCCGCAAAAGGAACGTATTGCTCAACCAAAGGGATGCTTCTTTCTCATTCAGGGTAATATGAGGAACTTTATGCTTGATACATTTTAGACATGGATAACTATGAAGGACAAAGCAATTTTAACTTGGTTTGAGCAAAGCAATTCATTTTATAGGAAAATCCGAAATCGTGCAGGACTCATGAAAGTAAGCTTATTCTCGGATTCCTGATCCTCCAGTGTTGCTCTTTCCTATACTGCAAAATACAGCCTTGTTCTTTGTTGAAATCGATATAGACATTGATAAATATGAAGGACAAAGCAGTTTCCACTTTGTTTGAGTGAAGGAATTAATTTTATAGCAAAATCCCAAATCAAGCAGAACGTATGAAAATAAGCTTGTTTTCGGATTCCTGATCCTTCAGTGTTGCTATTTCTTCTACTGCAAAATACAATGTTGTTCTTTGTTGAAGTCAATCTAGACATTGATAAATATGAAGGACAAAGCAGTTTTAACATAGTTTGAGTAAAGGAATTCATTTTATACATAAAATCCCAAATCATGCAGAACGTATGAAAATAAGCTTATTCTCGGATTCCTGTTCCTTCAAGTGTTGCTCTTTCTACTACTGCAAAATACAATGTTGTTCTTTGTTGAAGTAAATCTAGACATTGATAAATATGAAGGACAAAGCAGTTTCCACTTTGTTTGAGTGAAGGAATTAATTTTATAGCAAAATCCCAAATCAAGCAGAACGTATGAAAATAAGCTTGTTTTCGGATTCCTGATCCTTCAGTGTTGCTATTTCTTCTACTGCAAAATACAATGTTGTTCTTTGTTGAAGTCAATCTAGACATTGATAAATATGAAGGACAAAGCAGTTTTAACATAGTTTGAGTAAAGGAATTCATTTTATACATAAAATCCCAAATCATGCAGAACGTAT
Organism: Leuresthes tenuis; assembly: GCF_036924035.1. Classification (NCBI taxonomy): domain Eukaryota; kingdom Metazoa; phylum Chordata; class Actinopteri; order Atheriniformes; family Atherinopsidae; genus Leuresthes; species Leuresthes tenuis. The sequence continues at coordinate 13,787 of NW_027325578.1, read as the reverse complement.
GAAAATAAGCTTATTCTCGTATTCCTGTTCCTTCAAGTGTTGCTCTTTCTACTACTGCAAAATACAATGTTGTTCTTTGTTGAAGTAAATCTAGACATTGATAAATATGAAGGACAAAGCAGTTTTCACTTGGTTTGAGTGAAGGATTTGCAGCTGAAAACCTCCCGCTCCCGCTTTTGATTGTGTATAGTCGGGCTTTCGAGCCTTTTCTTACCCGGTTTTTAGAAATTATGGTTGGACATTCACACCTTGCAGCCGAAGACCTCCACTCCCTCTTTTGATCATACATTGTCGGGCATTCGCACCTTGTCTTACCCGCTTTTTACAAACTATAGTCAGACATTCACACCTTGCAGCTGAACCACCTCAGCTCCCTGTTTTGATCATGTATGGTCTGGCAATACTACCTTTTCTTACCCGTTTGTGAGTAATTATGGCTGGACATTCACACCTACTTGCAGTCAAACAGCTCTGCTCCCGCTTTTGATGGTATATATTCGGGCATTCCAACCATTTCTTAACTGCTTTTTGCAAACTTTGGTCGGACGTTCACACCTTCTTGCAGCCGAACACCTCCGCTTCCACTTTTGATGGTATATATTCGGGCATTCGAACCTTTTCTTAGCAGCTTTTTACAAACCATGGTTGAACTTTCACACCTTCTTGTAGCCGAACACCTCCGCTTCCGCTTTTGTTGGTATATATTCAGGCATTCGAACCTTTTCTTAGCAGCTTTTTACAAACTATGGTCGGACATTCAAACCTTCTTGTAGCCGAAAACCTCCGCTCCCTCTTTTGATCATACATTGTCGGGCATTCGCACCTTTTCTTACCCGTTTTTTACAAACCATGGTCGGACTGTCACACATTCTTGTAGCCAAACACATCCGCTCCCGCTATTGATTGTGTACAGTCGGGTATTTTAACCTTTTCTTACCCACTTTTTACCAACTATGGTCGGACATTCACACCTTCTTACAGCGGAATACCTCCGCTCCCTCTTTTGATGGTGTATGTTTGGGCATTCGAACCTTTTCTTACCCGCTTTTTACAAACTATGCTCGGACATTCAAACCTTCTTGTAGCCGAACACATCCACTCCTGCTTTTGATGATGTATGGTTGGGCATTCAAACCTACTTGTTGCCCGCTTTTCATTAATTTTGGGTGGACATTCACACCTTGTCACAGCCAAACACCTCCGCTCCCTGTTTTGATCATGTATGGTTTGACATTCGCACCTTTTCTCACCCGCTTTTTGCCAACTATGGTCGGCTGTTCACAGCTTCCTCTCCACCATACTTGTATGGTGGGATATTCACACCCACTTGCATCCGAAGACCTTTTGTTGATATTTAGTCGGTCATTCGCAGCTTACCCGCTTTTGGCAAACTATGGCCTTCATGCAGCCAAACACCTCTGATCTCGCTTTTGATGATGTAAGGTTGGGCATTCAGACCTTGCTTCACCTGCTTTTCACAAAATATAGTCGGACATTCACACCTTCTTGCAGCCGAACACTTCCGCTCCACCTTTTAGTGTTCTATAACACCTTTTTTTTCAACGCATTTTATAGATTATGGTTGGAAATTCTCAACCACTCTCATCCGAAGACCTCTCCTCCCGCTTTTGTTAATATATTTGAACTTTAGTCGGACATTCACACCTTCTTGCAGCTGAACCACCTCCGCTCCCTGTTTTGATCATGTATGGTCTGGCAATACTACCTTTTCTTACCCGTTTGTTAGTAATTCTGGCTGGACATTCACACCTACTTGCAGCCGAACACCACCTCTCCCGCTTTTGATGATGTATGGACCGGCATTCTTACCTTTTCTAACACATTTTTCAGCAATTATGGTCGGAGATTCACACTTACTCACAGCCGAACAACTCCGCTCCCGCATTTGATGGTGTATAGTCGGGCATTCTCACCCTTTCTCATCAGCTTTTTGCAAATTATGATCTGACATTCACACCTGCTTTTGATAATGTATGGTTGGGCATTCGCACCTTTTCTTACCCATTTTTCAGTAATTATGGGTGGACATTCACACCGTCTTACAGCGGAACACCTCTGCTCCCGCTTTTGATGTTGTATAGTCAGGCATTTGAACCTTTTCTTACCCGCTTTTTACAATCTATGGTCGGACATTCAAACCTTCTTGTAGCCGAAAACCTCCGCTCCCTCTTTTGATTATACATTGTTGGGCATTCGCACCTTATTTACAAACTATAGTCACACATTCACACCTTGCAGCTGAGCCACCTCAGCTCCCTGTTTTGATAGTGTATGTTCGGGCATTCGAACCTATTCTTACCCTCTTTTTACAAACTATGCTCGGAGATTCACACCTACTCACAGCTGAACAACTCCGCTCCCGCATTTGATGATGTCTTGTCCAGCATTCTAGTCTCTTCTAACACATTTTTCAGCAATTATGGTCGGACATTCACACCTACTCACAGCCGAACACTTCCGCTCCCGCATTTGATGGTGTATAGCCGGGCATTCTCACCCTTTCTCATTAGCTTTTTGCAAATTATGATCTGACATTCACACCTACTTGCAGTTGAACAGCTCTGCTCCCGCTTTTGATTATGTTTGGTTGGATATTCGAACCTTTTCTTAACTGCTTTTTACAAACTTTGGTCGGACGTTCACACCTTCTTGCAGCCAAACACATCCACTTCCACTTTTGATGGTATATATTCGGGCATTCGAACCTTTTCTTACCCGCTTTTTACAAACCGTGGTCGGACTTTCACACCTTCTTGTAGCCAAACAACTCCGCTCCCGCTATTGATTGTGTACAGTCGGGTATTTTAACCTTTTCTTACCCGCTTTTTACCAACTATGGTCGGACATTTACACCTTCTTACAGCGGAACACCTCCGCTCCCGCTTTTGATGGTGTATAGTCAGGCATTTGAACCTTTTCTTACCCGCTTTTTACAAACTATGGTCGGACATTCAAACCTTCTTGTAGCCGAAAACCTCCGCTCCCTCTTTTGATCATACATTGTCGGGCATTAGCACCTTTTCTTACCCGCTTTTTACAAACCATAGTCGGACTTTCACATCTTTTAGTAGCCGAACAACTCCGCTCCCGCTATTGATTGTGTACAGTCGGGTATTTTAACCTTTTCTTACCCGCTTTTTACCAACTATGGTCGGACATTCACACCTTCTTACAGCGGAACACCTCCGCTCCCTCCTTTGATGGTGTATGTTCGGGCATTCGAACCTTTTCTTACCCGCTTTTTACAAACTATGGTCAGACGTTCAAACCTTCTTGTAGCCGAACATATCCACTCCTGCTTTTGATGATGTATGGTTGGGCATTCGAACCTACTTGTTGCCCGCTTTTCATTAATTATGGGTGGACATTCACACCTTGTCTCAGCCAAACACCTCCGCTCCCTGTTTTGATCATGTATGGTTTGACATTCGCACCTTTGCCCACCCTCTTTTTATACTGATTGCTCAAGATTAAGTTGTTCTTTCTCAAACTACAATTTTTTTTTAATTGTTGAAACTTGATTTGAAGTGGATAAATAAGGAAGACAAACAGTTTTAAGTCAGGCTGATAGCAATTAATTTTATAGCAAAATCTGTATTTCGTCATTTGTCGAGAGATGCTTATTGCTGAAGAAGTTCTTTCTCATTCTACAAAGTACAACGTTGTTTATCATTGAAACTTGATTAGACATGAATAAATATGAAGGACAAAGCAGTCTTAACTTGGTTTGAGTTAAGGAATTCGTTTTATAGGAGAATCCGAATTCGTGCATAACTCGTAAAATAGAGCTTATTTTCGGATTCCTGAAGAATGAGTCTGGTTCTTTCTCATAATACAAAGTTTGTTGTTTATTGTTGAAACTTCATCAGACCGTTAGATATAGTCGGACTCACCTCGACGCACGGCTTGGGATCTGGAACCAGTACTCTTGAGAGGGGTTGGACTCTCTTCCACTCTGGAGTTGCCCGTGGTGAGAGGCGCAGAGCAGGTGTGGGCATACTTATTGCCCCCCGGCTGTGTGCCAGTACATTGGGGTTTACCCCAGTGAACGAGAGGGTAGCCTCCCTCCGCCTTGGGTGGGGGGACGAGTCCTGACTGTTGTTTGTGCCTATGCGCCAAACAGCAGTTCAGAGTACCTACCCTTTTTGGAGTCTCTGGGGGAGGCACTGGAGAATGCTCCTACCGGAGACTCCCTCATTCTGCTGGGGGACTTCAATGCTCACGTGGGCAATGACAGTGAGACCTGGAGGGGTGAATCAGAGTGGTGTTATGTTGTTGGACTTCTGTGCCAGTCATAGACTGTCCATAACGAACACCATGTTCAGGCATAAGGGTGTCCATATGTGCACTTGGCACCAGGACACCCTTGGCCGCAGTTCGATGATCGACTTTGTGGTTGTATCATCGGACTTGCGGCCGTATGTCCTGGACACTCGGGTGAAGAGAGGGGCGGAGCTGTCAACTGATCAACACCTGGTGGTGAGTTGGCTCCGCTGGTGGGGGAGGATGCCGATCAGACCTGGCAGGCCCAAACGTATTGTGAGGGTCTGCTGGGAGCGTTTGTCAGAATCCCCCGTCAGAAGGAGCTTTAACTCCCACCTCCGGCAGAGCTTCAACCATATTTGAGGTGGGGGATATTGAGTCCGAATGGGCCATGTTCCGTGACTCCATTGCCGAGGCAGCTGGTCGGAGTTGTGGCCGTAAGGTGGTCGGTGCCTGTCGTGGCGGCAACCCTCGAACCTGCTGGTGGACACCAGTGGTGAGGGAAGCCGTCAAGCTGAAGAAGGAGTCCTATCGGGCCTTTTTGGCCAGTGGGACCCTGGAAGAAGCTGATAGGTACCGACGGGCCAGACGGGCCACGGCTTCGGCGGTTGCTGAGGCAAAAACTCGGGCCTGGGAGGAGTTCGGTGAGACCATGGAGAACGATTTCCGGACGGCCTCGAAAAGATTCTGGTCCACCATCCGGCGTCTCAGGGGGGGGGAAGCGGCTCACAGTCAACACTGTTTACAGTGGGGACGGGGCTTTGCTGACCTCAACTAGGGATGTTGTGAGTCGGTGGGGGGAGTACTTCGAGGAACTCCTCAATCCTACCAACACGTGCTCGGAAGAGGCAGAGTCGGAGAGCTCGGAGACGGGGCCTCCCATTTCTGGGGCTGAGGTTGCCGAGGTGGTTAAAAAGCTCCTCGGTGGCAAGGCCCCGGGGGTGGATGAGGTCCGTCCTGAGTTTCTCAAGGCTCTGGATGTTGTAGGGCTGTCTTGGCTGACACGCCTCTGCAGTATCGCGTGGACATCGGGGACAGTGCCTCTGGACTGGCAGATTGGGGTGGTGGTCCCCCTCTTATAAAAGGGGGACCGGAGGGTGTGTTCCAACTATAGGGGTATCACACTCCTCAGCCTCCCTGGTAAGGTCTATTCGGGGGTATTGGAGAGGAGGATCCGTCGGATAATCGAGCCTCGGATTCAGGAGATGCAGTGTGGCTTTCGTCCTGGCCGTGGAACAGTGGACCAGCTCTATACCCTCGGCAGGATCCTGGAGGGTGCATGGGAGTTCGCCCAACCAGTCTACATGTGTTTTGTGGACTTGGAGAAAGCGTTCGACCGTGTCCCTCGTGGAGTCCTGTGGGGGGTGCTCCGGGAATATGGAGTGCCGGACCCCTTGATAGGGGCCGTTCGGTCTCTGTATGACCGGTGCCAGAGTTTGGTCCGCATTGCCGGCAGTAAGTCGGATACGTTTCCGGTGAGAGTTGGACTCCGTCAGGGCTGCCCTTTGTCACCGATTCTGTTCCTAACTTTTATGGACAGAATTTCTAGGCGGAACCAGGGCGTTGAGGGTATCCCATTTGGCGACCTCAGAATCGGGTCTCTGCTTTTTTGCAGATGATGTGGTTCTGTTAGCGTCGTCAGGCCGTGACCTTCAGCTCTCACTGGAGTGATTCGCAGCCGAGTGTGAAGCGGCTGGGATGAGAATCAGCACCTCCAAATCCGAGACTATAGTTCTCAGCCGGAAAAGGGTGGAATGCTCTCTCCGGGTCGGGAATGAGATCCTTCCCCAAGAGGAGGAGTTCAAGTATCTCGGGGTCTTGTTCACGAGTGACGGACGAATGGAGCGGGAGATTGACGGGCGGATCGGTGCGGCGCCTTCAGTGTTGCAGGCTCTGCACCGACCCGTCGTTGTGAAGAGGGAGCTGAGCCAGAAGGCGAAGCTCTCTACTTACTGGTCAATCTACGTTCCCATCCTCACCTATGGTCACGAGTTGTGGGTAGTGACCGAAAGAACAAGATCGCGAATACAAGCGGCCGAAATGGGTTTCCTCCGCAGGGTGTCTGGGCTCTCCCTTAGAGATAGGGTGAGAAGCTCAGTCATCCGGGAGGGGCTCGGAGTAGAACCGCTGCTCCTCCGCATTGAGAGGAGTCAGATGAGGTGGCTCGGGCATCTGGTTAGGATGCCCCCTGGGCGCCTCCCTGGGGAGGTGTTCCGGGCACGTCCCACTGGGAGGAGACCCCGGGGGAGACCCAGGACACGTTGGAGAGACTATGTCTCTCGGCTGGCCTGGGAACGCCTCGGGGTCCCCCCGGAAGAGCTGGAGGAAGTGGCCGGGGACAGAGACGTCTGGGTTTCTCTGCTCAAGCTCCTGCCCCCGCGACCCGACCCCCGGATAAGCGGCAGATGATGGATGGATGGATGGATATATCCTCCACCAACCAGACTTACAACCCCCGACTAGGGTAGCAGAATTTCTAAGCATCTGTACCCCAAAACTACTATCAAAAATATATAAATTATTGTCTAAGATAGATGACACAATGTCTCTTCCATCCTCAAAATGGGAGGCAGATTTATCCATCAGTTCTGGTCATAGCTTCTAACCACAAATATGTTTGAACACCTTCATAAAGACTCGAAATCCTAATTTACAGCTCATACAATACAAAATCCTTCATAGAACACACTATACAGGACAAAGGATGTTCAGGATGGGTCTAACACACTCAAACATCTGCTCACATTGCACAGATAACACACCTGATGATTATGCACACGCTTTGTGGTTTTCTGCGCCTGTCCAGAAGTTCTGGCTTGAAGTCTGTGAGGACCTATCAACATGGCTAAAGTGTAGCATCCCTGCATGCCCCACACTGTGCATACTGGGTGACTTAGACAACATCAACATGGAAATTAACTCAGCACACATGGTTGTCACAGTGTTATGTATCGCAAAGAAAACTATTCTCATGAACTGGAAAGCGAAGAACAATTGTGTATTAACCAGTTTAGAAATTTTCTTTTAGATTATATTAGCATGGAAACAATGTCTGCCTCCTCAAAACATCAATTGGCTGGATTTCATTCTCTCTGGTCCCCTCTGATTAGTTTTATCACATAGTGGTGGTGGTGGGTTGCTGGGTGATGATGGGTCTCAGGCCCGGGCTGCTGCGACTGGTGTGACCGGGTGGTTTGTTTGTTTGTTTTTTTATGTTGTTTGTTTGTTTTTTGTAGAGGTCCTCCTGGGTGGGGTTGGGTTGAGTGGGGTGGGGCGGGATGGGTACCTTCTGGGGGTACAGTAGCTCCCAGAATATGGTCGCTGCAGGCCCCGAGCCTGGTGGACATCAGGCCCTCCTGCCCATTGTTGGCTCCCAGGTAGCGGGGATGCCTATTGCAGCCAGTCCCTGGCTGCCCTCTCTGGGGGAGAGTAGCTCCCCCGGTATATATCCCCATACCCCTCTCCCTTCTGGCTCCTGTACACAGCACACACTCACACATGAAGGGTTTTGGGGGCGTGTGTGTTCGGTGGGGTGTAGTGGATGGGGCCACGTAGGTGGTCCCCTTTGGTTGCACTCTGCAGTTCCCTGCCCCTGTTTTAATTTCACCTTAGACATTACTACTTATCAAACACACTCACACACACACATTAGGTCTTGGGGGGTGGTTACACTGAGTGGCATCTGGTGGGCGGGGCTCTTTGGGTATGTAGGCTGCCCAGAGTGCCGCGCTCCCAGTTCTACAAGTTTGGCTGCCCCTCAATTTTAATTGCTCACTATTAGAAAATATTGAAGAGCCAGAAGGGTGAGGGGAGGGGTCTTCTTCGCACACCCCTGCTTCCTGGTGTCTGCTCGGGGCAGGAGGGGCCAGGAGGATTAATTAATTGTTCTGCTGGTTCGGGGTCTGTGGTGGCTGGGGGGTTGCTGGCCTCCTGGTGTGCCCGCTGCACTACACCCCATCAGAGTCGAGGGAGGTAGGATGTGTGGATGTGTGGATGTATGGGACGTGAAAGTGTGTGTGGTAATGATTGGGCCTGGATCTGGGACTTGCTGTCGCCTGGCCTGCCTGTGTTTCTCCCGATGGGGCATCAGCGTTGCCTCTCCCCACTGCTCGCGACTTCACCCACCTGTGGGCACGTCTTGACTCCCAGGGCACTTGGCCAGGGGCGCTGGGGCAGGCGCTGACCCACTTTGTGGCTGTCTGGGGCGCTTGGCCCTCCTGGGTATTGGGTGGGGCCTCTGCCGGGGGGTTTGGGGGCGCTCGGGCTCCTGGGGCCCAGGTCCAGTGCACGGCCCATGTCTGGGCGGCTGGGGCCTGGCGGGGTCGGTGGGCTGTTACCCCTTCCCGGAGTGCCTCTGCCCTATGCTTATGGGGGCTCTTTCCGGGGGCTTCCTCTGCAGTCTTCTGGGTGGATGCGTGGTTGCCCCTGCGGTGGGCTGCCTGGGTTCTGTGCTCTGTGGGGGCTGCTGGTGGCCTGGGTCTTGTGGCCCTCTCTGCCTGCTTCTGATTGCTTGGGGGGGGGCTGTGGATTGTGGCCCTGTACGCTTATACACTCATAACTAAGCACGGTTATCATGTTGGTCCTGTGCCATGGGTGTTGCATGTTCTCACACACACACACACACATTCATTAGTCCAGTAGCATGGTCACTAAGCAGTTGATGTATTATCATGTCGTCTCAGGTCATCTATATCCACAGCTGTGTTGTATGCGATTGCCGCTTCTTGTGCTTGTTTTTGTTTGTTTGTGTGTTTGTTTTTTCTCTGCTTGTCTGCTTTCAGGTGCTCCTGGTGGCGCTAAGGCTGGATTCCCCTCATAGGCCATGGATTGTTGTCTGTTTTGTTTTTTACAGGTGTAGCAGCTGGTTGTCTGGTTTTTGTTTCTATTTTTGTTCTGTTTCCTCTTCTTTCCTCTTCTTCTTTCCTTGTCCCCCGGTCCGGTTCAGTTCAGTTCATGTCATATATTGTAAACAGAAATAAATAAATGGGCATCAAGGGGAGCTTTACATTTATAAAACTTCCCTTGGCAAAACAAATCTGTTTGGCATCAAAGGTATTTAGACTACAATTCTTCTGACATAATGCTGAACAGGACAAGGGGAAAAAAAAGTAAAGAAGACAGTTCTGCCGAAAGCCAGGGATAGACCTGTTCTAAGTTCTATACTTTTTAAAAGGGGCGTGTTTATCAACTGTGGAATTAGAAGATTTACAAAAATGGTCAAGTGCTAGATCTTCATCTGGGATTTTAACAGTGTCATATAACTATTCAACAGATCAGTTAAAAAAAAGCCTGCTCATGGAGATGGTTCAGGATCTGGATACCAAGCGTGGACCTAATGTTTTCATTTTTGCAATTCTGATACAGGCTATTGAGCAGTGATAACTAACACCAAGTTCAGATACTGCGGATTTTCTACCTTTGATTTGTTAAGATTGAGCCAATCAGGGACAACCTTGAAGGATCTCTTTGGTTTTGTAGGATCAGTAATTACCTGAGAAAGGTTGATATTGGTACACACCTTTTTTAAATGATCAGAGGCAGAGTTCAACTTGTTTAAATTAAAATTGCCACCCAGAGATTGGGTTTAGGCCACATGCACACAGAATGACATCAACAAATATAAGAAATATTAAACATTTACACATAGATTTTTGAATATATGTGGAGGAATGATTCTTTGAAATGTGCTCATTGCGGAGTTATGATCAGTTGAGTAATGAAGGTTGAACTATTCTGGGAAAGAGGTTCTATTCCCAGCATCATGATGGACACTCCTGATATAGAAGGTTTCGCTAACGCATTGGAATTGTTTTACTATTTTCATATGCATGTGCAATGAAGAATTGCTTGCTGCTGATAAATGCAAAGAAGAACAGCTTACACATAGATGCTCACATATAGGCTGCTGAATGCAATGAAGACCTGCTTATCAAGTAAAGTTCAATGTCAATGTGTAATATTCAATTAGGATTTGCAAAACAGTGAAGTTAAACAATGAATGGGTCCATAGTCGGTATGAGAAGACTACAGGAATATTTACCTGGGTGTACGTTCAAACAGAGATGAGAAAATTGCGATAAATAATTGTTTGTTTGTTTGTTAGTATGTATAGGAATGTTATGTGTATAAACTGTGTTGAGTTATAGTTACTCAGTAGTGTCTCAGTGAAACAACCGACGGGGGAAGCCTTGCGGTGACAACAAAAGCAGTGTTTTACTGTTCAGACAAGTTTCTCCAGTGTACTCCATACAAACTGGTTGGCTACTGAAGGGATAGAAAATGGGGAATACTTGTTTTAAAGCAAACAAGGAATTAGATGGGAAAAATACATGTTTTAACGGGACCCAGACTATATTAAATACTCAGACAGATGGGAGAAGAAGTGTAGTTTTGTAGGAAATCACAAAATTATTACATAGAATTAGTGAAATCAATTGAAGAATGCCTTTCTGAAGAGCTGTTTACCACAGATGAGCAGCTTTGCGACCAAGCACATTGTAGATCGCTTTACTGCCAAAATGATCTAATTTAATGGATTGGTTTAGACATGCATAACAGCATTTTAAGAACAAAGAGAGAAACAAAAAGGGACAACGCTTCATGGTGGAAGGTGATGTATAAATAACTGTGTATATGATGAAGGGGGTGGCAACACCCATTCCGAAATCCCGCCATTCCGACATCCCGCTATTCCGACATCCCACCATTCCGACATACCACCATTCCGACATGCAAACGTCCCACCATTCCGACATCCCACCATTGCGACATCCCGCTATTCTGACGTTCAAATGTCCCACCATTCCGACAAGGCTTTCCGTATAAGGAAATGTGTGTTACTCAACAGGTGAGTCCCTTCTTTCTGTTCATGCAATTTATATGTTTAACACATGTTTATAGACAAGCGTTATTAAAAACACAAAGTCCGCGGAAGCAGGACTTCCCCGAGAAGCAGTCCGCGGTGGTTTTCAATCACACACTCCAATGCCACTTGTTTCAACTTCCGAAAATTTAATCCAGGAAAAAAAGGCTTACAAACATGGACCAAAACGGCTCCATAACACGCACAAGAATCCAAAAGAAAAGAAAGTTAACTAAAAGAAAGCAAATAAACAGTATGAAGTGGTCAAAATTGGTTTTACGCATGCCTATGTGCGTCTGGCACATGCGTCTTCGGGCTCTCCCACGTTGGTTTGTGGATGAAAGCTATATGTTCAGCTGTAATGTCATGTAAAAACAATCTCTACATGACATTGTGTGACCAGTTAGGTCCTTAAGATATCAACAGGCTGTATAAAGCTACAACCGTTGCGGCTGTGTGTTTGTGCCAAATGCGCAAAGCCCATCCACGCTTCCAAAAATTGGAGTGAGTACTCATAAATCACGTGAATAACATGAATAAACGTTTTTACTGAATTTTGTTGTGTTTTATACGTTCTATGCTGTCATTTCTCTCTTCTCCTATTGGCAAGGCAAGGCAGAGTGCTCGCAACTGTGTCCTGTGCAGTAGCCGTGATATCTGTAATTGCAATTATTACTTTTGCATATGATGACAGCGTGCAAAAGACGCATGGGCTCTGTGGAGAGCTCCGCTCCAGCTGGCTGCTGTGACAGCTCACTGACACTGTATTTCTGCTTAATCAGTTTCAGTCTCGCCAGAGTTACATTAATATCTGTATTTTTATATTTGAAATTCAGGGGATTTTGATAATAGATTATTAAAGTTTGTTTGCGAGGCTGTGGCCTCTGCATGTGCAAAGCTTGTGCGCCAAACTTTAGGGCGTATTTGCGCCGGCATATCATTAGTGCAAAATGTTTTGGGTAAAAAATAGGCTATTAAAAGGAACTGTCGGAATGGCGGTATGTTAAAAAAAACAAAAAACATACCGCCATTCCGACCATAGGAGGAAAAAAGTGTCAGAATGGTGGGACGTTTGATAAAAGATTAAGTGTCGCCATTCCGACAATTGGAGACCCATGTCGGAATGGCGAGATGTCGGAATGGCAGCATGTAACCATGATGAAGGAGAGACCATTTGAGCAGCACAGCCATTTCGCAGCACAGGGACAGCAGTCCAAGTTACAGGATCTCCCACGTGGTATCACCTGTCACATTGTGTCAAGGCATCAAAAGAAGAAAAAATCACCAAACTCAAGGACAAAAAGACAAAGACTCCGGTGAACGAAGACAGAGGACTGACAAACCAGAAATACAAAAGGATTCTCGATATCAAGATCCAGAAGAAGAGGCTAATAATGCCACGAACACTTACGATGCTGGGAATGATGCCAGCAATGAACAGAGAAGAAGATTCAGTGTCATCAATCTGCATTACGTGCCTCTAATGAGGGGGTGAATATAGAATCCTCAACGATTACAACGTCTCTGGGAACTGTGACAACAACAAGGTTTAAACCATTTTGATATATATTGTAACCTATTGTCTAAGGAATAGTGCTGAAAATGAGTTAAATCTAATCCACCACTGTCCTTGGTCTTCTGTAGGGTTTTTAAACTAATACGTGGTGGTTTGTTTTTCCACAGAAATTTGGAGATGCATGAATCTAGTGACTTAAACCAAGTAGCAGATGGTTTTATGGGGATCATTGAGAACAAATAGTTAACTTTTGGTAGTATCATCATTTTAATGGATGTAACTCTCCCCATAAGTGATATAGGTAAGGACTTCCAACGAGAGATCGTCCTCTACTGTCTTTAATAATTGCACATAATTTAGCTTTGTTAGCTCTGAGAGCCTGGAGGAAATGTTTATGCCTAAATATCTAATATTTACTGACTGTAAAGTGATCGCAGGTATATTATGGACCCTACAGTTAATGGGCAGAACTGTGGTCTTAGACCAGTTGATAGAGTAGTCAGAAAGTGCTGAGAATTTATTTATGAGTGTGATCGTGTGACTGAGAGACGTCTGTGAGTTCTGAAGGAAAAGTAATACATCATCAGCATAAAGACTTATTTTATGCTCAATATTTTGGGATTAATTACTCACAAACGGGTAAGAAAAGGCAGTATTGCCAGACCATACATGATCAAAACAGGGAGCGGAGGTGGTTCAGCTGCAAGGTGTGAATGTCTGACTATAGTTTGTAAAAAGCGGGTAAGATAAGGTGCGAATGCCCGACAATGTATGATCAAAAGAGGGAGCGGAGGTTTTCGGCTGCAAGAAGGTCTGAATGTCCACCCAAAATTCCTGAAAAATGGGTAAAAAAAGGGTGCGAATGCCAAACCATACATCATCAAAAGCAGGAGTGGATGTGTTCGGCTACAAGAAGATTTGAATGTCCATCAATAATTGCTTTAAAACATGAAAGAAAATTTTCGAATATCAAACCGCACATGATCATAAGCGGGAGAGGAGTTGTTCAGATGCAAGAAGGTGTGAATGTCCACCCATAATTACTGAAAAATGGGTAAGAAAAGGTGAAAATGCCAAACCATACATCATCAAAAGCAGGAGTGGATGTGTTCGGCTACAAGAAGG
>NW_027325577.1:0-47953 GCF_036924035.1 Leuresthes tenuis | reverse complement strand
TTACCCGCTTTTTACCAACTATGGTCGGACATTCACACCTTCTTACAGCGGAACACCTCCGCTCCCTCTTTTGATGGTGTATGTTAAGGCATTCGAAGCTTTTCTTACCCGCCTTTTACAAACTATGGTCGGACATTCAAAACTTGTAGCCGAACACATCTACTCCTGTTTTTGATGATGTATGGTTGGGCATTCGCACCCTTTTTTTATCCATTTTTCAGGAATTATCGGTGGACATTAAGACTTTCTTGCAGCTGAACACCTCCTCTCCCACTTATGATCATGTGCGGTTTGATTTTCGAAAATTTTCTTTCATGTTTCCTAGCAATTATTGATGGACATTTAGACCTTCTTGCAGCTGAACACCTCTGCTCCTGCTTTTGATCATACATTGTCAAGCATTCGCCACTTGTCTTACCCACTTTTTACAAACTTTAGTTTAACATTCACACCTTTTTGCAGCCGAACACCACCTCTACCGCTTTTGATGATATATGGTCCGGCATTCTTACCTTTTCTAACACATTTTTCAGCAATTATGATCGGACATTCACACCTACTCAGAGCCGAACACCTCCGCTCCCGCATTTGATGTTGTATAGTCGGGCATTCTCATCCTTTCTCATCAGCTTTTTGCAAATTATGATCTGACATTCACACCTGCTTTTGATAATGTATGGTTGGGCATTCGCACCTTTTTCTACCCTTTTTTCAGGAATTATGGAGGGACATTCACACCTTCTTACAGCTGATCACCTCCTCTCTTATGATCATGTGCGGTTTGATATTCGAACATTTTCTTTCATGATATAACGCAATTATTGATGGACATTCAGACCTTCTTGCAGCTGAACACCTCCGCTCCCACTTTTGATGGTGTATAGTTGGGCTTTCGAGCCTTTTCTTCCCGGTTTTTACAAATTATGGTTGGACATTCAGACCTTCTTAAAGCCGAACACCTCCGCTCCCTCTTTTGATCATACATTGTCGGGCTTTTTCATCTTGTCTTACCCGCTTTTTACAAACTTTAGTCGGACATTCACACCTTCTTGCAGCTGAACAACCTCCGCTCCCTGTTTTGAACATGTATGGTCTGGAAATACTACCTTTTCTTACCCGTTTGTGAGTAATTATGGCTGGATATTCACACCTACTTGCAGCCGAACACCACCTCTCCCGCTTTTGATGATGTATGGACCGGCATTCTTACCTTTTCTAACACATTTTTCAGCAATTATGGTCGGAGATTCACACCTACTCACAGCCGAACAACTCCGCTACCGCATTTGATGGTGTATAGTCGGGCATTCTCACCCTTTCTCTTCAGCTTTGAGAAAATTATGATCTGACATTCACACCTATTTGCAGTTGAACACCTTTGCTCCCGCTTTTGATTATGTTTGGTTAGATATTCAAACCTTTTCTTAACTGCTTTTTACAAACTTTGGTCGGACGTTCACACTTTCTTGCAGCCGAACACCTCCGCTTCCGTTTTCGATGGTGTATATTCGGGCATACGAACCTTTTCTTACCCGCTTTTTACAAACCATGGTCTAACTTTCACACCTTCTTGTAGCTGAACAATTCCGCTCCCTCTTTTGATTGTGTACAGTCGGGTATTTTAACCTTTTCTTACCCACTTTTTACCAACAATGGTCGGACATTCACACCTTCTTACAGCGGAACGCCTCCGCTCCCTCTTTTGATGGTGTATGTTCGGGCATTGGAACCTTTTCTTACCCGCCTTTTACAAACTATGCTCGGACATTCAAAACTTGTAGCCGAACATATCTACTCCTGTTTTTGATGATGTATGGTTGGGCATTCGCACCCTTTTTTTATCCATTTTTCAGGAATTATCGGTGGACATTCAGACTTTCTTGCAGCCGAAAACCACCGCTCCCTCTTTTGATGGTGTATAGTCGGGCTTTCGAGCCTTTTCTTCCCCGGTTTTTACAAATTATGGTTGGACATTCAGACCTTGCAGCCGAAAACCTCCGCTCCCGCTTTTGATCATACATTGTCGAGCATTCGCACCTTGTCTTACCCGCTTTTTACAAACTTTAGTCAGACATTCACACCTTGCAGCTGAACCACCTCCGCTCCCTGTTTTGATAATGTATGGTTTGGCAATACTACCTTTTCTTACCCGTTTGTGAGTAATTATGGCTGGACATTCACACCTACTTGCAGCCGAACACCACCTCTCCCGCTCTTGATGATGTATTGTCCGGCATTCTAGTCTTTTCTAACACATTTTTCAGCAATTATGGTCGGACATTCAAACCTACTCACAGCCGAACAGTACCGCTCCCGCATTTGATGGTGTATAGTCGGGCATTCTCACCCTTTCTCAACAGCTTTTTGCAAATAATGATCTGACATTCACACCTACTTGCAGTCGAAAAGCTCTGCTCCCGCTTTTGATGATGTATAGTCCGGCATTCTTACCTTTTCTAAAACATTTTTCAGCATTTATGGTCGGAAATTCACACCTACTCACAGACGAACACCTCCGCTCCCGCATTTGATTGTGTTTAGTCGGGCATTCTCACCCTTTCTCATCAGCTTTTTGCAAATTATGATCTGACATTCACACCTACTTGCAGTCGAACAGCTCTTCTCCCGCTTTTGATTATGTTTGGTTGGATATTCGAACTTTTTCTTAACTGCTTTTTACAAACTTTGGTCGGACGTTCACACCTTCTTGCACCCGAACACCTCCTCTTCCACTTTTGATGGTATATATTTGGGCATTCGAACCTTTTCTTATACGCCTTTTACAAACCATGGTCGGACTTTCACACCTTCTTGTAGCTGAACAACTCCGCTCCCCCTTTTGATTGTGTACAGTCAGGTATTTTAACCTTTTCTTACCCGCTTTTTACCAACTATGGTCGGACATTCACACCGTCTTACATCGGAACAGCTCCGCTCCCTCTTTTGATGGTGTATGTTCGGGCATTCGAACCTTTTCTTACCCGCTTTTTACAAACTATGGTCGGACATTCAAACCTTCTTGCAGCCGAAAACCTCCGCTCCCTCTTTTAATCATACATTGTCGGGCATTCGCAGCTTTTCTTACCTGCTTTTTACAAACCAGGGTCGGACTTTCACATCTTTTAGTAGCCTAACAACTGCGTTCCTGGTATTGATTGTGTACAGTTGGGTATTTTAATCTTTTCTTACCCGCTTTTTACCAACTATGGTCGGACATTCAAACCTTCTTGTAGCCGAACACATCCACTCCTGCTTTTAATGATGCATGGTTGGGCATTCGCACCTTTTCTTACCCATTTTTCAGTAATTATGGTTAGACACTCACACCTTCTTGCAGCTGCACACCTCCTCTCCCGCTTATGATCATGTGCGGTTTGATATTCGAAAATTCTCTTTCATGTTTTCTAGCAATTATTGTTGGACATTCAGACCTTCTTGCAGCTGAACACCTCCGCCCCCACTTTTGTTGATGGTGTATAATCGGTCTTTCGCACCTTACCCGCTTTTGGCAAACTATGGCCTTCTTGCAGCCAAACACCTCTGATCTCGCTTTTGATGATGTAAGGTTGGGCACTCAGACCTTGCTTCACCTGCTTTTCACCAAATATAGTCGGACATTCACA
This sequence comes from Leuresthes tenuis, assembly GCF_036924035.1. Taxonomy (NCBI): domain Eukaryota; kingdom Metazoa; phylum Chordata; class Actinopteri; order Atheriniformes; family Atherinopsidae; genus Leuresthes; species Leuresthes tenuis. Next base: position 44,330 of record NW_027325577.1, on the reverse strand, counting down.
CCTTCTTGCAGCCGAACACTTCCGCTTCACCTTTTAGTGTTCTATGGGGTATTCACACCTTTTTTTCACCGTATTTTATAGATTATGGTTGGAAATTCTCACCCACTCTCATCCGAACACCTCTGTTCCCGCTTTTGTTAATATATAGTCGGGCATTCGAACCTTTTCTTACCCGCTTTTTACAAATTATGGTCGAACATTCACACCTACTTGCAGCCGAATACTTCCGCTCCACCTTTTAGTGATGTATGGTTGGCATTTGCATCTTTTCTTACCCTCTTTTTATACTGATTGCTGAAGATTAAGTTGTTCTTTCTCAAACTACAAAATTTTTTTAATTGTTGAAACTTGATTTGAAGTGGATAAGTAAGGAGGACAAACAGTTTTAAGTCAGGCTGATAGAAGGAATTAATTTTATAGCAAAATCTGTATTCTTTCATATCTCCTCGAGAGAAACTTATTGCTGAAAATTAGGTCTGGTTCTTTTTCATACTACAAAATACAGTGTTGTTTATTGTTGAAACTAGATTAGAAGTAGATAAATATGAAGGACAAAGCAGTTTGAACTTGGTTTGAGAGAAGGAATTAATTTTATTGCAAAATCCGAATTCATGCATAACTCGTCAAATAGATAGTGATGTGTCGTTCGTGAGCGATTCGTTCGATATGAACTATTTTTTTATATGACTCGGGAGTAACGAGTTGTCTCAGTGAGTGATTCGTTCATTTTCATGCAGTACCCTTACTCACCACATGGCAGGCGGCAGCTTCATAAGCTCAGTCAGCAGGACAGGGAACAGTATTGATTCGTTCACGACTCAACTCCTCGGGTGACGGGTCCTCGCACAGGAAACAGTATTGATTCGTTCATGACTCAACTCCTCGGCTGACGGGTCCTCGCACAGGAAAAAGTATTGATTTGTTTACGACTCAACTCCTTGGGTCTTCGTTCATTTGTCACGTTTCAAATTCTACGTTTCATTTGACAGGCTGAGGAGCAGTAGGCACAACAGTTCGTTCACAAACCGGATCATTAATCTCATAGACTATTCTACCATCAACAACTTGGAAACCACAATCGACTCTCTAGATGCAGAAAAAGCATTTGATGGAGTGAACTGGAAATTTTTATTCGCAGCATTAAACAAATTTGGGTTTGGGTCACACTTCATCAACCGGATAAGGATATTATATAGCTCCCCAAATGCAAGTGTCAGGACAAATGATCAAACTTCTCCAAGCTTCAGTCTGCAGAGAGGTATAAGACAGGGTTGCCCACTTTCTCCCTCACTTTTTGCTATTTTCATCAAACCTTTAGCAGCTTCTATCAGACAAGATAGAAATATCAAAGACATCCAATCCCAAAGTATTGAGCATAAAATAAGTCTTTATGCTGATGATGTATTACTTTTCCTTCAGAACTCACAGACGTCTCTCACTCACACAATCACACTCATAAATAAATTCTCAGCACTTTCTGACTACTCTATCAACTGGTCTAAGACCACAGTTCTGCCCATTAACTGTAGGGTCCAGAATATACCTGCGATCACTTTACAGTCAGGAAATATTAGATATTTAGGCATAAACATTTCCTCCAGGCTCTCAGAGCTAACAAAGCTAAATTATGTGCAATTATTAAAGAGAGTAGAGGACGATCTCTCTCGTTGGAAGTCCTTACCTATATCACTTATGGGGAGAGTTACAACCATTAAAATGATGATACTACCAAAAGTTAACTATTTGTTCTCAACGATCCCCATAAAACCATCTGCTACTTGGTTTAAGTCACTAGATTCATGCATCTCCAAATTTCTGTGGAAAAACAAACCACCACATATTAGTTTAAAAATCCTACAGAAGACCAAGGACAGTGGTGGATTAGATTTACCTAATTTTCAGCACTATTCCTTAGCCAATAGGCTACAGCATCCTTTTGTATTTCTGATTTGTCAGTCCTCTCTCTTCGTTCACCGGAGTCTTCGTGTCTTTGTCCTTGAGTTTGGTGATTTTTTCTTCTTTTGATGCCTTGACACAGTGTGACAGGTGATACCACGTGGGAGATCCTTTAACTTGGACTGCTGTCCCTGTGCTGCGAAATGGCTGTGCTGCTCAAATGGTCTCTCCTTCATCATATACACAGTTATTTATACATCACCTTCCACCATGAAGCGTTGTCTCTTTTTGTTTCTCTCTTTGTTCTTAAAATGCTGTTATGCATGTCTAAACCAATCCATTAAATTAGATCATTTTGGCAGTAAAGCGATCTACAATGTGCTTGGTCGCAGAGCTGCTCATCTGTGGTAAACAGCTCTTCAGAAAGGCATTCTTCAATTGATTTCACTAATTTTATGTAATAAGTTTGTGATTTCATACAAAACTACACTTCTTCTCCCATCTGTCTGAGTATTTAATATTGTCTGGGTCCCGTTAAAACATGTATTTTTCCCATCTAATTCCTTGTTTGCTTTAAAACAAGTATTCCCCATTTTCTATCCCTTCAGTAGCCAACCAGTTTGTATGGAGTACACTGGAGCAACTTGACTGATCAGTAAAACACTGCTTTTGTTGTCACCGCAAGGCTTCCCCCGTCGGTTGTTTCACTGAGACACTACTGAGTAACTATAACTCAACACAGTTTATACACATAACATTCATATACATACTAACAAACAAACAAGCAATTATTTATCGCAATTTTCTCATCTCTGTTTGAACGTACACCCAGGTAAATATTCCTGTAGTCTTCTCATACCGACTATGGACCCATTCATTGTTTAACTTCACTGTTTTGCAAATTCTAATTGAATATTACACATTGACATTGAACTTTACTGGATAAGCAGGTCTTCATTGCATTCAGCAGCCTATATGTGAGCATCTATGTGTAAGCTGTTCTTCTTTGCATTTATCAGCAGCAAGCAATTCTTCATTGCACATGCACATGAAAATAGTAAAACAATTCCAATGCGTTAGCGAAACCTTCTATATCAGGAGTGTCCATCATGATGCTGGGAATAGAACCTCTTTCCCAGAATAGTTCAACCTTCTTACTCAACTGATCATAACTCCGCAATGAGCACATTTCAAAGTATCATTCCTCTACATGTATTCAAAAATCTATGTGTAAATGTTTAATATTTCTTATATTTGTTGATGTCATTCTGTGTGCATGTGGCCTAAACCCAATCTCTGTGTGGCAATTTTAATTTAAACAAGTTGAACTCTGCCTCTGATCATTTAAAAAAAGGTGTGTACCGATATCAACCTTTCTCAGGTAATTACTGATCCTACAAAACCAAACTTAAGAGATCCTTCAAGCCTGATTGGCTCAATCTTAACAAATCAAAGGTAGAAAATCCGCAGTGTCTGAACTTGGTGTTAGTTATCACTGCTCAATAGCCTGTATCAGAATTGCAAAAATGAAAACATTAGGTCCACGCTTGGTATCCAGATCCTGAAACATCTCCATGAGCAGGCTTTTTTTTAAACTGATCTGTTGAATAGTTATACTCATGACACTGTTAAAATCCCAGATGAAGATCTAGCACTTGACCATTTTTGTAAATCTTCTAATTCCATAGTTGATAAACACACCCCTTTTAAAAAGTATAGAACTTAGAACAGGTCTAGTCCCTGGCTTTCGGCAGAACTGTATTCTTTACTTTTTTTTTTTTTTTCCCCTTGTCCTGTTCAGCATTATGGCAGCAGAATTGTAGTCTGAATACCTTTGATGCCAAAATGATTTGCTTTGCCAAGGGAAGTTTTATAAATGTAAAGCTCCCTTTGTTGCCCATTTATTTATTTCTGTTTACAATATATGACATGTAATAGAAATTAACCGGACCGGGGGACAAGGAAAGAAGAAGAGGAAAGAAGAGGAAACAGAACAAAAATAGAAACAAAAACCAGACAACCAGCTGCTACACCTGTAAAAAACAAAACAGACAGCAATCCATGGCCTCTGAGGACAGCCTTAGCGCCACCAGGAGCACCTGAAAGCAGACAAGCAGAGAAAAAACAAACACACAAACAAAGAAAAACAAGCACAAGAAGTGGCAATCGCATACAACACAGCTGTGGATATAGATGACCTGAGACGACATGATAATACATCAACTGCTTAGTGACCATGCTACTGGACTAATGAATGTGTGTGTGTGTGTGTGAGAACATGCAACACCCATGGCACAGGACCTACATGATAACCGTGCTTAGTTATGAGTGTATAAGCGTACAGGGCCACAATCCACAGCCCCCCCAAGCAATCAGAAGCAGACAGAGAGGGCCACAAGACCCAGGCCACCAGCAGCCCCCACAGAGCACAGAACCCAGGAAGCCCACCGCAGGGGCAACCACGCATCCACCCAGAAGACTGCAGAGGAAGCCCCCGGAAAGAGCCCCCATAAGCATAGGGCAGAAGCCCTCCGGGAGCCAGGGGCAACAGCCCACCGACCCCGCCAGACCCCAGCCGCCCAGACATGGGCCGTGCACTGGACCCGGGCCCCAGGAGCCCGAGCGCCCCCAAACCCCCCGGCAGAGGCCCCACCCAATACCCAGGAGGGCCAAGCGCCCCAGACAGCCACACAGTGGGTCAGCGCCTGCCCCAGCGCCCCTGGCCAAGTGCCCTGGGAGTCAAGACGTGCCCACAGGTGGGTGAAGTCGCGAGCAGCGGGGAGAGGCAACGCTGCCCCCCCATCGGGAGAAGCACAGGCAGGCCAGGCAACAGCAAGGCCAATCCAGGCCCAATCATTACCACACATCCACACGTCCTCCCTCCCTCGACTCCACTGGGGTGTAGTGCAGCGGGCACACCAGGGGGCCAGCAGCCCCCCAGCCACCACAGACCCCGAACCAGCAGAACAATTAATTAATCCTCCTGGCCCCTCCCGCCCCGAGCAGCAACAAGGAAGCAGGGGTGTGCGAAGAAGACCCCTCCCCCCACCCTTCTGGCTCTTCAATATTTTCTAATAGTGAGCAATTAAAATTGAGGGGCAGCCAAACTTATAGAACTGGGAGCGCAGCCCTCTGGGCAGCCTACATACCCAAAGAGCCCCGCCCACCAGATGCCACTCAGTGTAACCACCCCCCAAGACCTAATGTGTGTGTGTGAGTGTGTTTGATAAGTAGTAATGTCTAACACAGGGGCGGGGAACTGCAAAGTGCAACAAAAGGGCACCACCTACGTGGCCCCATCCACTACACACCACCGAACACACACGCCCCCAAAACCCTTCATGTGTGAGTGTGTGCTGTGTACAGGAGCCAGAAGGGAGAGGGGTATGGGGATATACACCGGGGGAGCTACTCTCCCTCAGAGAGGGCAGCCAGGGACTGGCTGCAATAGGCATCCCCGCTACCTGGGAGCCAACACAGGGCAGGAGGGCCTGATGTCCACCAGGCTCGGGGCCTGCAGCGACCATATTCCGGGAGCTACTCTACCCCCAGAAGGTACCCATCCCGCCCCACCCTACTCAACCCAACCCCACCCTGGAGGACCTCTACAAAAAACTAACAAACAACAACAAAAAACAAACAAACAAACCACCCGGTCACACCAGTCGCAGCAGCCCAGGCCTGAGACCCACCATCACCCAAGCGAAAAGCACCGCCCCCCCCCAACCGCACGCCCCAACACCCTGAAAAAAAAACAACCATCTGCGGACACCTTGGAGCGCCCAGCCCCCAGGGCCCAGGCCCACCACCACCACGCACACCAGAGCGGGCCGGCCACCCGGCATAGAGCCAGCAGCCACCACCTCAAGGCCCCTAAGGGACCCCGCCCCACACCGCAAGACAGCCCCACCCGCAAGCCCCCAAAACTGCCCTCCAAGCCCGACACACAGTTCCCCCCAGCAATGACCAACCCGGTCCCCACGACCCGAGAGACCACCAGACGCCCGAAGCCACACAGCCCCCCCCAGCACACACCCAACCGCCCAGAGCGACGGGACAGCAACCCACCACCACCACTATGTGATAAAGCTAATCAGAGGGGACCAGAGAGAATGAAATTCAGCCAATTGATGTTTTGAGGAGGCAGACATTGTTTCCATGCTAATATAATCTAAAAGAAAATTTCTAAACTGGTTAATACACATATTGTTTTTCGCTTTCCAGTTCATGAGAATAGTTTTCTTTGCGATACATAACACTGTGAGAACCATGTGTGCTGAGTTCATTTCCATGTTGATGTTGTCTAAGTCACCCAGTATGCACAGTGTGGGGCATGCAGGGATGCTACACTTTAGCCATGTTGATAGGTCCTCACAGACTTCAAGCCAGAACTTCTGGACAGGCGCACAAAACCACAAAGCGTGTGCATAATCATCAGGTGTGTTATCTGTGCAATGTGATCAGATGTTTGAGTGTGTTAGACCCATCCTGAACATCCTTTGTCCTGTATAGTGTGTTCTATGAAGGATTTTGTATTGTATGAGCTGTAAATTAGGATTTCGAGTCATTCTGAAGGTGTTCAAACATATTTGTGGCCAGAAGCTATGACTAGAACTGATGGATAAATCTGCCTCCCATTTTGAGGATGGAAGAGACATTGTGTCATCTATCTTAGACAATAATTTATATATTTTTGATAGTAGTTTTGGGGTGCAGATGCTTAGAAATTCTGCTACCCTATTCGGGAGTTGTAAGTCTCGTTGGTGGAGGATATATTTCTTTGTTATTATAGACTTAAGTTGTTGATATTCTAGGAAATTATTGCTGCTTATCTCATGTTGTGATATGAGCTCATCAAATGAAATAAAATTTCCATTTTGGATTATATGTTCCAGATGTTTGATTCCTTTGATCTTCCACAGAGTAAAGTTTAGCATTTTTTTGTTTTGCAGTATGTGAGGATTGTTCCAGATGGGTGTAAGCTTACACGGGACAAGTGAGGACTTTGTTATTTTAAGAAATTCCCACCAGGCTCTCAGAGAGGTGATGATGTTAATGCTTTTGAAACATTTGTGATTTTTTACGTTTTGACTAATAAGTGGCAGGTCAGAGATTTCCAGATTATCACACAATGCTTGCTCTATATTTATCTATGGTTCATCTATTGGGCTAGGTTTAAACCATTTTGATATATACTGTAACCTATTGGCTAAGGAATAGTGCTGAAAATGAGGTAAATCTAATCCACCACAGTCCTTGGTCTTCTGTAGGGTTTTTAAACTAATACGTGGTGGTTTGTTTTTCCACAGAAATTTGGAGATGCATGAATCTAGTGACTTAAACCAAGTAGCAGATGGTTTTATGGGGATCATTGAGAACAAATAGTTAACTTTTGGTAGTATCATCATTTTAATGGTTGTAACTCTCCCCATAAGTGATATAGGTAAGGACGTCCAACGAGAGAGATCGTCCTCTACTTTCTTTAATAAGTCTTTAATAATTGCACATAATTTAGCTTTGTTAACTCTGAGAGCCTGGAGGAAATGTTTATGCCTAAATATCTAATATTTCCTGACTGTAAAGTGATCGCAGGTATATTCTGGACCCTGCAGTTAATGGGCAGAACTGTGGTCTTAGACCAGTTGATAGAGTAGTCAGAAAGTGCTGAGAATTTATTTATGAGTGTGATCGTGTGAGTGAGAGACGTCTGTGAGTTCTGAAGGAAAAGTAATACATCATCAGCATAAAGACTTATTTTATGCTTAATATTTTGGGATTGGATGCCTTTAATATTTCTATCTTGTCTGATAGAAGCTGCTAAAGGTTTGATGAAAATAGCAAAAAGTGAGGGAGAAAGTGGGCAACCCTGTCTTGTACCTCTCTGCAGACTGAAGCTTGGAGAAGTTTGATAATTTGTCCTGACACTTGCATTTGGGGAGCTATATAATATCCTTATCCAGTTGATGAAGTGTGACCCAAACCCGAATTTGTTTAATGCTGCGAATAAAAATTTCCAGTTCACTCGATCAAATGCTTTTTCTGCATCTAGAGAGTCGATTGTGGTTTCCAAGTTGTTGATGCTAGAATAGTCTATGATATTAATGATCCGGTTTGTGGACAAACTGTTGTGCCTACTGCTCTTCAGCCTGTCAAATGAAACGTAGAATTTGAAACGTGAGAAATGAACGAAGACCCAAGGAGTTTAGTCGTAAACTAATCAATACTGTTTCCTGTGCGAGGACCCGTCAGCCGAGGAGTTGAGTCATGAACGAATCAATACTGTTTCCTGTGCGAGGACCCATCACCCGAGGAGTTGAGTCGTGAACGAATCAATACTGTTTCCTGTCCTGCTGACTGAGCTTATGAAGCTGCCGCCTGCCATGTGGTGAGTAAGGGTACTGCATGAAAATGAACGAATCACTCACTGAGACAACTCGTTACTCCCGAGTCATATAAAAAATTAGTTCATATCGAACGAATCGCTCACGAACGACACATCATTATCTATTTGACGAGTTATGCATGAATTTGGATTTTGCAATAAAATTAATTCCTTCTCTCAAACCAAGTTCAAACTGCTTTGTCCTTCATATTTATCTACTTCTAATCTAGTTTCAACAATAAACAACACTGTATTTTGAAGTATGAAAAAGAACCAGACCTAATTTTTAGCAATAAGCTTCTCTCGAGGAGATATGAAGGAATACAGATTTTGCTATAAAATGAAATCCTTCTATCAAACTGACTTAAAACGGTTTGTCCTTATTTCTTCACTTCTTTGTATTATGAGAAAGAACCAGACTCATTCTTCAGGAATCCGAAAATAAGCTCTATTTTAAGAAAGTGGGAATGTCCGACCATAGTTGGTAAAAAGCTGGTAAGAAGAGGTGAAAATACCCAACTGTACTCAATAAAAAGAGGGAGCGGAGTAGTTCAGCAACAAAGTGTGAATGTCCGAGCATGGTTTGTAAAAAGCGGGTAAGAAAAGGTTCGTATGCCTGAATATACACCATAAAAAGCGGAAGCGGAGGTGTTCGGCTTCAAGAAGACGTGAACATCCGTCCAAAGTTAGTAAAAAGCAGATAAGAAAAGGTTTGAATATCCAACCAAACATAATCAAAAGCAGGAGAAGAGCTGTTCGACTGCAAGTAGGTGTGAATGTCAGATCATAATTTGCAAGCTGATTAGAAAGGGTGAGAATTCCCGACTATACACCATAAAAAGCGGAAGCGGAGGTGTTCGGCTTCAAGAAGACGTGAACATCCGTCCAAAGTTAGTAAAAAGCAGATAAGAAAAGGTTTGAATATCCAACCAAACATAATCAAAAGCAGGAGAAGAGCTGTTCGACTGCAAGTAGGTGTGAATGTCAGATCATAATTTGCAAGCTGATTAGAAAGGGTGAGAATTCCCGACTATACACCATCAAATGCGGGAGCGGAGTTGTTCGGCTGTGAGTAGGTGTGAAACTCCAACCATAATTGCTGAAAAATGTGTTAGAAAAGGTAAGAATGCCGGTCCATACATCATCAAAAGCGAGAGAGGTGGTGTTCGGCTGCAAGTAGGTGTGAATATCAGATCATTATTTGCAAAAAGCTGATGAGAAAGGGTGAGAATGCCCGACTATACACCATCAAATGCGGGAGCGGTACTGTTCGGCTGTGAGTAGGTGTGAATGTCCAGCCATAATTACTCACAAACGGGTAAGAAAAGGCAGTATTGCCAGACCATACATGATCAAAACAGGGAACGGAGGTGGTTCAGCTGCAAGAAGGTGTGAATGTCCCACTAAAGTTTTTAAAAAGCGGGTAAGAAAACGTTTGTATGCCCAAATATACACCATCAAAAGCGGAAGCGGAGGTGTTCGGCTGCAAGAAGGTGTGAACGTCCGACCAAAGTTTGTAAAAAGCAGTTAAGAAAAGTTTCGAATATCTAACTAAACATAATCAAAAGCGGGACCAGAGCTGTTCGACTGCAAGTAGGTGTGAATGTCAGATCATAATTTTAAAAAAGCTGATGAGAAAGGGTGAGAATGCCCGACTATACACCAACAAATGCGGGAGCGGAGTTGTTCGTCTGTGAGTAGGTGTGAATCTCCGAGAATAGTTTGTAAAAAGGGGGTAAGAATAGGTTCGAAAGCCCGAACATACACCATCAAAAGAGGGAGCGGAGGTGTTCCGCTGTAAGAAGGTGTGAATGTCCGACCATAGTTTTTAAAAAGCAGGTAAGAAAAGGTTAAAATACCCGACTTTACACAATCAATAGCGGGGGCGGAGTTGTTCGGCTACTAAAAGGTGTGAAAGTCCGACCATGGTTTGTAAAAAGCGGGTAAGAAAAGGTGTGAATGCCCGACATTGTATGATCAAAAGAGGGAGAGGAGGTTTTCGGCTGCAAAAAGGTCTGAATGTCCAACCATAATATGTAACAACCGGGGAAGAAAAGACTCGAAAGCCCGACTATACACGATCAAAAGCGGGAGTGGAGGTGATCAGCTGCAAGAAGGTCTGAATGTCCATCAATAATTGCTAAAAAACATGAAAGGAAATTTTCGAATGTCAAACTGCATATGATCATAAGCGGGAGAGGAGTTATTCAGCTTTAAGCAGGTGTTAATGTCCACCCATAATTTCTGAAAAATGTGTTGGAAAAGACTAGAATGCCGGACCATACATCATCAAAAGCGGGAGAAGTGGTGTTTGGCTGCAAGTAGGTGTGACTGTCAAGCCATAATTACTCACAAACGGGTAAGAAAACGTAGTATTGCCAGACCATACATGATCAAAACAGGGAGCGGAGGTGGTTCAGCTGCAAGGTGTGAATGTCTGACTAAAGTTTGTAAAAAGCGGGTAAGACAAGGTGCGAATGCCTGACAATGTATGATCAAAAGAGGGAGCATAGGTTTTCGGCTGCAAGGTCTGAATGTCCAACCATAATTTGTAAAAACCAGGGAAGAAAAGGCTCGAAATCCCGACTATACACCATCAAAAGCGGGAGCGGAGGTGTTCAGCTGCAAGAAGGTCTGAATGTCCACCAATAATTACTGAAAAATGGTTAAGAAAAGGTGCGAAAGCCCAACCATACATCATCAAAAGCAGGAGGGGATATGTTTGGATACAAGAAGGTTTGAATGTCCGACTATAGTTTGTAAAAGGCGGGTAAGAAAAGGTTCGAATGCCTGAACATACACCATCAAAAGAGGGAGCGGAGGTGTTCCGCTGTAAGAAGGTGTGAATGTCCGACCGTAGTTGGTAAAAGCTGGTAAGAAAAGGTGAAAATACCCGACTGTATACAATCAAAAGAGGGAGCGGAGTAGTTCAGCAACAAAGTGTGAATGTCCAACCATGGTTTGTAAAAAGCGGGTAAGAAAAGTTTTGTATGCCCGAATATACACCATCAAAAGTGGGAGCGGAGGTGTTCGGCTGCAAGAAGGTCTGAATGTCCATCAGTAATTGCTAGAAAACATGAAAGAAAATTTTCGAATGTCAAACCGCTCATGATCATAAGCGGGAGAGAAGGTGTTCGACTGCAAGTAGGTGTGAATGTCAGATCAAAATTTGTAAAAAGCGGGTAAGAAAAGGTAAGAATGCCAAACCATAAAATGTCAAAAGCGGCAGCAGAGATGTTCGGCCGGTATTTATCAATGTCTAGATAGATTTCAACAAAAAACAACGTTGTACTTTGCAGTAAAAGGAAGAGCAAATCTAAAGTTTCAGGAATCCAAGAATAAGCTTTTCATGAGTTCTTCATTTGTTGGGATTTTGTTTTAAAATGAATTCCTTCACTCAAACTATGTTAAAACTGCTTTGTCCTTCATATGTACCCATTTCTACATATATTTCAATCAGAAACTTCCTCATATTACCCTGGATGAGAAAGAACCACACTTGTGATTAAGCCATAAGCCCCTTTTGAGGAGTTCTGCATGATTTGGGATTTTATCTATAAAATTAATTCCTTCACTCAAACTATGTTAAAACGGCTTTTACGTTCAAATTTATCAATGTCTAGATAGATTTAAACAAAAAAAAAACAACGTTGTACTTTGCAGTAAAAGAAAGAGCAAATCAAAAGTTGTAGGAATCCGAGAATAAGCTTATTTTGATGAGTTCTGCACGATTTCGGATTTTACTATAAAATGGATTTCTTCACTCAAACTATGTTAAAACTACTTTTAACTTCATATTTATCAATGTCTAGATCGACTTCAACAAAGAACAACATTGTATTTTGCAGCAGAAGAAAGAGCAACACTGAAGGTTCAGGAATCCGAGAATAAGCTTCTTTTCATACGTTCTGCATGATTTGGGATTTCATGTATAAAATGAATTCCTTCACTCAAACTATGTTAAAACTGCTTTGTCCTTCATATTTATCAATGTCTAGATCGACTTCAACAAAGAACAACATTTGATTTTGCAGTAGAAGAAAGAGAAACACTGAAGGATCAGGAATCCGAGAATAAGCTTATTTTCATGAGTTCTGCACGATTTCGGATTTTGCTATAAAATGTATTGCTTTGTCCTTCATAGTTATCCATGTCTAAAAAATGTATCAAGCATAAAGTTCCTCATATTACCCTGAATGAGAAAGAAGCATCCCTTTGGTTGAGCAATACGTTCCTTTGGAGGAGTTATGCGTGATTTCGGATTTTGCTATAAAATTCATTTCTTCACTCAAACCAAGTGGAAACTGCTTTGTCCTTCATATTTATCAATATCGAGATCGATTTCAACTTCTTCTACTGCAAAGTCCAATGGTGTTCTTTGTTGAAGGCGATCTAACCTTTTCTTAACTGCTTTTTACAAACTTTGGTCGGATGTTCACACCTTCTTGTAGCCGAACAACCCCGCTCCCGCTATTGATTGTGTACAGTCGGGTATTTTAACCTTTTCTTACCCGCTTTTTACCATCTATGGTCGGACATTCACACCGTCTTACAGCGGAAGACCTCCGCTCCCTCCTTTGATGGTGTATGTTCGGGCATTCAAACCTTTTCTTACCCGCTTTTTACAAACTATGGTCGGATATTCACACCTTGTCGCAGCCAAACACCTCCGCTCCTTGTTTTGATCATGTAGGGTTGGACATTTGCACCTTTTCTCACCCGCGTTTTGCAAACTATGGTCGGCCATTCACAGCTTCCTCTCATATAAGTATGGTGGGATATTCACACCCACTTGCATCCGAAGACCTCCGTCCCCACTTTTGTTGATATTTAGTCGGTCATTCGCACCTTACCCGCTTTTGGCAAACTATGGCCTTCTTGCAGCCAAACACCTCTGATCTCGCTTTTGATGATGTAAGGTTGGGCATTCAGACCTTGCTTCACCTGCTTTTCACCAAATATAGTCGGACATTCACACCTTCTTGCAGCCAAACACCTCCGCTTCCGCTTTTGATGGTGTATATTCGGGCATACGAACATTTTCTTACCCGCTTTTTACAAACCATGGTCGGACTTTCACACCTTCTTGTAGCTGAACAACTCCGCTCCCTCTTTTGATTGTGTACACTCGGGTATTTTCACCTCTTCTTACCCGCTTTTTACCAACTATGGTCGGACATTCACACCTTCTTACAGCGGAACACCTCCGCTCCCTCTTTTGATGGTGTATGTTAAGGCATTCGAAGCCTTTTCTTACCCGCCTTTTATAAACTATGGTCGGACATTCAAACCTTCTTGTAGCAGAACACATCCACTCCTGCTTTTGATGATGTATGGTTGGGCATTCGCACCTTTTCTTAACCATTTTTCAGTAATTATTGGTGGACATTCAGACCTTCTTGCAGCTGAACACCTCCGCTCTTGCTTTTGATGGTGTATAGTCGGGCATTCTCACCCTTTTTCATCAGCTTTTTGCAAATTATGATCTGACATTCACACCTACTTGCAGTCGAACAGCTCTGCTCCCGCTTTTGATTATGTTTGGTTGGATATTGGAACCTTTTAAATGCTTTTTACAAACTTTTATCGGACGTTCACACCTTCTTGCAGCGGAACACCTCCGCTTCCGCTTTTGATGGTATATATTCGGGCATTCGAACCTTTTCTTACCCGCTTTTTACAAACCATGTTCAGACTTTCACACCTTCTTGTAGCTGAACAACTCCGCTCCCTCTTTTGATTGTGTACACTCGGGTATTTTCACCTCTTCTTACCCGCTTTTTACCAACTATGGTAGGACATTCACACCTTCTTACAGCGGAACACCTCCGCTCCCTCTTTTGATGGTGTATGTTAAGGCATTCGAAGCTTTTCTTACCCGCCTTTTACAAACTATGGTTGGACATTCAAACCTTCTTGTAGCCGAACACATCCACTCCTGATTTTGATGATGTATGGTTGGGCATTTGCACCTTTTCTTAACCATTTTTCAGTAATTATTGGTGGACATTCACACCTTCTTGCAGCTGAACACCTCCTCTGCCACTTATGATCATGTGCGGTTTGATTTTCGAAAATTTTCTTTCATGTTTTCTAGCAATTATTGATGGACATTTAGACCTTCTTGCAGCTGAACACCTCCGCTCCTGCTTTTGATCATACATTGTCAAGCATTCGCACCTTGTCTTACCCGCTTTTTACAAACTTTAGTCGAACATTCACAACTTTTTGCAGCCGAACACCACCTCTACCGCTTTTGATGATGTATGGTCCGGCATTCTTACCTTTTCTAACACATTTTTCAGCAATTATGATCGGACATTCACACCTACTCAGAGCCGAACACCTCCGCTCCCGCATTTGATGTTGTATAGTCGGGCATTCTCACCCTTTCTCATCAGCTTTTTGCAAATTATGATCTGACATTCACACCTGCTTTTGATAAAGTATGGTTGGGCATTCGCACCTTTTTCTACCCATTTTTCAGGAATTATGGAGGGACATTCACACCTTCTTACAGCTGAACACCTCCTCTCTTATGATCATGTGCGGTTTGATATTCGAACATTTTCTTTCATGATATAACGCAATTATTGATGGACATTCAGACCTTCTTGCAGCTGAACACCTCCGCTCCCACTTTTGATGGTGTATAGTTGGGCTTTCGAGCCTTTTCTTCCCGGTTTTTACAAATTATGGTTGGACATTCAGACCTTCTTAAAGCCGAACACCTCCGCTCCCTCTTTTGATCATACATTGTCGGGCTTTTTCACTTTGTCTTACCCGCTTTTTACAAACTTTAGTCGGACATTCACACCTTCTTGCAGCTGAACAACCTCCGCTCCCTGTTTTGAACATGTATGGTCTGGAAATACTACCTTTTCTTACCCGTTTGTGAGTAATTATGGCTGGATATTCACACCTACTTGCAGCCGAACATCACCTCTCCCGCTTTTGATGATGTATGGACCGGCATTCTTACCTTTTCTAACACATTTTTCAGCAATTATGGTCGGATATTCACACCTACTCACAGCCGAACAACTCCGCTACCGCATTTGATGGTGTATAGTCGGGCATTCTCACCCTTTCTCTTCAGCTTTTAGAAAATTATGATCTGACATTCACACCTATTTGCAGTTGAACAGCTCTGCTCCCGCTTTTGATTATGTTTGGTTAGATATTCAAACCTTTTCTTAACTGCTTTTTACAAACTTTGGTCGGACGTTCACACCTTCTTGCAGCCGAACACCTCCGCTTCCGCTTTCGATGGTGCATATTCGGGCATACGAACCTTTTCTTACCCGCTTTTTACAAACCATGGTCTAACTCTCACACCTTCTTGTAGCTGAACAATTCCGCTCCCTCTTTTGATTGTGTACAGTCGGGTATTTTAACCTTTTCTTACCCACTTTTTACCAACTATGGTCGGACATTCACACCTTCTTACAGCGGAACGCCTCCACTCCCTCTTTTGATGGTGTATGTTCGGGCATTCGAACCTTTTCTTACCCGCCTTTTACAAACTATGCTCGGACATTCAAAACTTGTAGCCGAACACATCCACTCCTGCTTTTGATGATGTATGGTTGGGCATTCGCACCCTCTTTTTATCCATTTTTCAGGAATTATCGGTGGACATTCAGACTTTCTTGCAGCCGAAAACCACCGCTCCCTCTTTCGATGGTGTATGTTAAGGCATTCGAAGCCTTTTCTTACCCGCTTTTTACCAACTATGGTCGGACATTCACACCTTCTTACAGCGGAACACCTCCGCTCCCTCTTTTGATGGTGTATGTTAAGGCATTCGAAGCCTTTTCTTACCCGCCTTTTACAAACTATGGTCAGACATTCAAACCTTCTTGTAGCAGAACACATCCACTCCTGCTTTTGATGATGTATGGTTGGGTATTCGCACCTTTTCTTAACCATTTTTCAGTAATTATTGGTGGACATTCAGACCTTCTTGCAGCTGAACACCTCCGCTCTTGCTTTTGATGGTGTATAGTCGGGCATTCTCACCCTTTTTCATCAGCTTTTTGCAAATTATGATCTGACATTCACACCTACTTGCAGTCGAACAGCTCTGCTCCCGCTTTTGATTATGTTTGGTTGGATATTGGAACCTTTTAAATGCTTTTTACAAACTTTTATCGGACGTTCACACCTTCTTGCAGCGGAACACCTCCACTTCCGCTTTTGATGGTATATATTCGGGCATTCGAACATTTTCTTACCCGCTTTTTACAAACCATGGTCAGACTTTCACACCTTCTTGTAGCTGAACAACTCCGCTCCCTCTTTTGATTGTGTACACTCGGGTATTTTCACCTCTTCTTACCCGCTTTTTACCAACTATGGTCGGACATTCACACCTTCTTACAGCGGAACACCTCCGCTCCCTCTTTTGATGGTGTATGTTAAGGCATTCGAAGCTTTTCTTACCCGCCTTTTACAAACTATGGTTGGACATTCAAACCTTCTTGTAGCCGAACACATCCACTCCTGATTTTGATGATGTATGGTTGGGCATTTGCACCTTTTCTTAACCATTTTTCAGTAATTATTGGTGGACATTCACACCTTCTTGCAGCTGAACACCTCCTCTCCCACTTATGATCATGTGCGGTTTGATTTTCGAAAATTTTCTTTCATGTTTTCTAGCAATTATTGATGGACATTTAGACCTTCTTGCAGCTGAACACCTCCGCTCCTGCTTTTGATCATACATTGTCAAGCATTCGCATCTTGTCTTACCCGCTTTTTACAAACTTTAGTCGAACATTCACACCTTTTTGCAGCCGAACACCACCTCTACCGCTTTTGATGATGTATGGTCCGGCATTCTTACCTTTTCTAACACATTTTTCAGCAATTATGATCGGACATTCACACCTACTCAGAGCCGAACACATCCGCTCCCGCATTTGATGTTGTATAGTCGGGCATTCTCATCCTTTCTCATCAGCTTTTTGCAAATTATGATCTGACATTCACACCTGCTTTTGATAATGTATGGTTGGGCATTCGCACCTTTTTCTACCCATTTTTCAGGAATTATGGAGGGACATTCACACCTTCTTACAGCTGAACACCTCCTCTCTTATGATCATGTGCGGTTTGATATTCGAACATTTTCTTTCATGATCTAACGCAATTATTGATGGACATTCAGACCTTCTTGCAGCTGAACACCTCCGCTCCCACTTTTGATGGTGTATAGTTGGGCTTTCGAGCCTTTTCTTCCCGGTTTTTACAAATTATGGTTGGACATTCAGACCTTCTTAAAGCCGAACACCTCCGCTCCCTCTTTTGATCATACATTGTCGGGCATTAGCACCTTTTCTTACCCGCTTTTTACAAACCATAGTCGGACTTTCACATCTTTTAGTAGCTGAACAACTCCGCTCCCGCTATTGATTGTGTACAGTCGGGTATTTGAACCTTTTCTTACCCGCTTTTTACCAACTATGGTCGGACATTCACACCTTCTTACAGCGGAACACCTCCGCTCCCTCTTTTGATGGTGTATGTTCGGGAAGTCAAACCTTTTCTTACCTGCTTTTTACAAACTATGGTCAGACATTCAACCCTTCTTGGAGCCGAACACATCCACTCCTGCTTTTGATAATGTATAGTTGGGCATTCGCACCTTTTCTTACCCATTTTTCAGTAATTATGGGTGTACATTCACACCTTCTTGCAGCCGAACACCTCCGCTCCCTCTTTTGATCATACATTTTCGGGCATTCGCACCTTTTCTTACCCGCTTTTTACAAACCATGGTCGGACTTTCACACCTTTTAGTAGCCGAACAACTCCGCACCCGCTACTGATTGTGTACAGTCGGGTATTTTAACCTTTTCTTACCCCATTTTTACCAACTATGGTCGGACATTCACACCTTCTTACAGCGGAACACCTCCGCTCCCTCCTTTGATGGTGTATTTTCGGGCATTCGAACCTATTCTTACCCGCTTTTTACAAACTATGGTCAGACGTTCAAACCTTCTTGTAGCCGAACATATCCACTACTGCTTTTGATGATGTATGGTTGGGCATTCGAACCTACTTGTTGCCCGCTTTTCATTAATTATGGGTGGACATTCACACCTTGTCTCAGCCAAACACCTCCGCTCCCTGTTTTGATCATGTATGGTTTGACATTCGCACCTTTGCTTACCTTCTTTTTATACTGATTGCTCAAGATTAAGTTGTTCTTTCTCAAACTACAAAATTTTTTTAATTGTTGAAACTTGATTTGAAGTGGATAAATAAGGAAGACAAACAGTTTTAAGTCAGGCTGATAGCAATTAATTTTATAGCAAAATCTGTATTTCGTCATTTGTCGAGAGATGCTTATTGCTGAAGAAGTTCTTTCTCATTCTACAAAGTACAACGTTGTTTATCATTGAAACTTGATTAGACATGAATAAATATGAAGGACAAAGCAGTCTTAACTTGGTTTGAGTTAAGGAATTCGTTTTATAGGAGAATCCGAATTCGTGCATAACTCGTAAAATAGAGCTTATTTTCGGATTCCTAAAGAATGAGTCTGGTTCTTTCTCATAATACAAAGTTTGTTGTTTATTGTTGAAACTTCATCAGACCGTTATATATAGTCGGACTCACCTCGACGCACGGCTTGGGATCTGGAACCAGTACTCTTGAGAGGGGTTGGACTCTCTTCCACTCTGGAGTTGCCCGTGGTGAGAGGCGCAGAGCAGGTGTGGGCATACTTATTGCCCCCCGGCTGTGTGCCAGTACATTGGGGTTTACCCCAGTGAACGAGAGGGTAGCCTCCCTCCGCCTTGGGTCCTGACTGTTGTTTGTGCCTATGCGCCAAACAGCAGTTCAGAGTACCTACCCTTTTTGGAGTCTCTGGGGGAGGCACTGGAGAATGCTCCTACCGGAGACTCCCTCATTCTGCTGGGGGACTTCAATGCTCACGTGGGCAATGACAGTGAGACCTGGAGGGGTGTGATTGGGAGGAACGGCCCCCCCGATCTGAATCAGAGTGGTGTTATGTTGTTGGACTTCTGTGCCAGTCATAGACTGTCCATAACGAACACCATGTTCAGGCATAAGGGTGTCCATATGTGCACTTGGCACCAGGACACCCTTGGCCGCAGTTCGATGATCGACTTTGTGGTTGTATCATCGGACTTGCGGCCGTATGTCCTGGACACTCGGGTGAAGAGAGGGGCGGAGCTGTCAACTGATCACCACCTGGTGGTGAGTTGGCTCCGCTGGTGGGGGAGGATGCCGATCAGACCTGGCAGGCCCAAACGTATTGTGAGGGTCTGCTGGGAGCGTTTGTCAGAATCCCCCGTCAGAAGGAGCTTTAACTCCCACCTCCGGCAGAGCTTCAACCATATTTGAGGTGGGGGACATTGAATGGGCCATGTTCCGTGACTCCATTGCCGAGGCAGCTGGTCGGAGTTGTGGCCGTAAGGTGGTCGGTGCCTGTCGTGGCGGCAACCCTCGAACCTGCTGGTGGACACCAGTGGTGAGGGAAGCCGTCAAGCTGAAGAAGGAGTCCTATCGGGCCTTTTTGGCCAGTGGGACCCTGGAAGAAGCTGATAGGTACCGACGGGCCAGACAGGTCACGGCTTCGGCGGTTGCTGAGGCAAAAACTCGGGCCTGGGAGGAGTTCGGTGAGACCATGGAGAACGATTTCCGGACGGCCTCGAAAAGACTCTGGTCCACCATCCGGCGTCTCAGGGGGGGGAAGCGGCTCACAGTCAACACTGTTTACAGTGCGGACGGGGCTTTGCTGACCTCAACTAGGGATGTTGTGAGTCGGTGGGGGGAGTACTTCGAGGAACTCCTCAATCCTACCAACACGTGCTCGGAAGAGGCAGAGTCGGAGAGCTCGGAGACGGGGCCTCCCATTTCTGGGGCTGAGGTTGCCGAGGTGGTTAAAAAGTTCCTCGGTGGCAAGGCCCCGGGGGTGGATGAGGTCCGTCCTGAGTTTCTCAAGGCTCTGGATGTTGTAGGGCTGTCTTGGCTGACACGCCTCTGCAGTATCGCTTGGACATCGGGGACAGTGCCTCTGGACTGGCAGATTGGGGTGGTGGTCCCCCTCTTTAAAAAGGGGGACCGGAGGGTGTGTTCCAACTATAGGGGTATCACACTCCTCAGCCTCCCTGGTAAGGTCTATTCGGGGGTATTGGAGAGGAGGATCCGTCGGATAATCGATCCTCGGATTCAGGAGATGCAGTGTGGCTTTCGTCCTGGCCGTGGAACAGTGGACCAACTCTATACCCTCGGCAGGATCCTGGAGGGTGCATGGGAGTTCGCCCAACCAGTCTACATGTGTTTTGTGGACTTGGAGAAAGCGTTCGACCGTGTCCCTCGTGGAGTCCTGTGGAGGGTGCTCCGGGAATATGGAGTGCCGGACCCCTTGATAGGGGCCGTTCGGTCTCTGTATGACCGGTGCCAGAGTTTGGTCCGCATTGCCGGCAGTAAGTCGGATACGTTTCCGGTGAGAGTTGGACTCCGTCAGGGCTGCCCTTTGTCACCGATTCTGTTCCTAACTTTTATGGACAGAATTTCTAGGCGGAGCCAGGGCGTTGAGGGTGTCCCATTTGGCGACCTCAGAATCGGGTCTCTGCTTTTTGCAGATGATGTGGTTCTGTTAGCGTCGTCAGGCCGTGACCTTCAGCTCTCACTGGAGTGATTCGCAGCCGAGTGTGAAGCGGCTGGGATGAGAATCAGCACCTCCAAATCCGAGACTATGGTTCTCAGCCGGAAAAGGGTGGAATGCTCTCTCCGGGTCGGGAATGAGATCCTTCCCCAAGAGGAGGAGTTCAAGTATCTCGGGGTCTTGTTCACGAGTGACGGACGAATGGAGCGGGAGATTGACGGGCGGATTGGTGCGGCACCTGCAGTGTTGCAGGCTCTGCACCGACCCGTCGTTGTGAAGAGGGAGCTGAGCCAGAAGGCGAAGCTCTCTACTTACTGGTCAATCTACGTTCCCATCCTCACCTATGGTCACGAGTTGTGGGTAGTGACCGAAAGAACAAGATCGCGAATACAAGCGGCGGAAATGGGTTTCCTCCGCAGGGTGTCTGGGCTCTCCCTTAGAGATAGGGTGAGAAGCTCAGTCATCCGGGAGGGGCTCGGAGTAGAACCGCTGCTCCTCCGCATTGAGAGGAGTCAGATGAGGTGGCTCGGGCATCTGGTTAGGATGCCCCCTGGGCGCCTCCCTGGGGAGGTGTTCCGGGCACGTCCCACTGGGAGGAGACCCCGGGGGAGACCCAGGACACGTTGGAGAGACTATGTCTCTCGGCTGGCCTGGGAACGCCTCGGGGTCCCCCCGGAAGAGCTGGAGGAAGTGGCCGGGGACAGAGACGTCTGGGTTTCTCTGCTCAAGCTGCTGCCCCCGCGACCCGACCCCCGGATAAGCGGCAGATGATGGATGGATGGATATATCCTCCACCAACCAGACTTACAACCCCCGACTAGGGTAGCAGAATTTATAAGCAGCTGTACCCCAAAACTACTATCAAAAATATATAAATTATTGTCTAAGATAGATGACACAATGTCTCTTCTATCCTCAAAATGGGAGGCAGATTTATCCATCAGTTCTGGTCATAGCTTCTAACCACAAATATGTTTGAACACCTTCATAAAGACTCGAAATCCTAATTTACAGCTCATACAATACAAAATCCTTCATAGAACACACTATAAAGGACAAAGGATGTTCAGGATGGGTCTAACACACTCAAACATCTGCTCACATTGCACAGATAACACACCTGATGATTATGCACACGCTTTGTGGTTTTCTGCGCCTGTCCAGAAGTTCTGGCTTGAAGTCTGTGAGGACCTATCAACATGGCTAAAGTGTAGCATCCCTGCATGCCCCACACTGTGCATACTGGGTGACTTAGACAACATCAACATGGAAATTAACTCAGCACACATGGTTGTCACAGTGTTATGTATCGCAAAGAAAACTATTCTCATGAACTGGAAAGCGAAGAACAATCTGTGTATTAACCAGTTTAGAAATGTTCTTTTAGATTATATTAGCATGGAAACAATGTCTGCCTCCTCAAAACATCAATTGGCTGAATTTCATTCTCTCTGGTCCCCTCTGATTAGTTTTATCACATAGTGGTGGTGGTGGGTTGCTGGGTGATGGTGGGTCTCAGGCCCGGGCTGCTGCGACTGGTGTGACCGGGTGGTTTGTTTGTTTGTTTTTTGTAGAGGTCCTCCGGGGTGGGGTTGGGTTGAGTGGGGTGGGGCGGGATGGGTACCTTCTGGGGGTACAGTAGCTCCCGGAATATGGTCGCTGCAGGCCCCGAGCCTGGTGGACATCAGGCCCTCCTGCCCATTGTTGGCTCCCAGGTAGCGGGGATGCCTATTGCAGCCAGTCCCTGGCTGCCCTCTCTGGGGGAGAGTAGCTCCCCCGGTATATATCCCCATACCCCTCTCCCTTCTGGCTCCTGTACACAGCACACACTCACACATGAAGGGTTTTGGGGGCGTGTGTGTTCGGTGGGGTGTAGTGGATGGGGCCACGTAGGTGGTCCCCTTTGGTTGCACTCTGCAGTTCCCTGCCCCTGTTTTAATTACACCTTAGACATTACTACTTATCAAACACACTCACACACACACATTAGGTCTTGGGGGGTGGTTACACTGAGTGGCATCTGGTGGGCGGGGCTCTTTGGGTATGTAGGCTGCCCAGAGTGCCGCGCTCCCAGTTCTACAAGTTTGGCTGCCCCTCAATTTTAATTGCCCACTATTAGAAAATATTGAAGAGCCAGAAGGGTGAGGGGAGGGGTCTTCTTCGCACACCCCTGCTTCCTGGTGTCTGCTCGGGGCAGGAGGGGCCAGGAGGATTAATTAATTGTTCTGCTGGTTCGGGGTCTGTGGTGGCTGGGGGGTTGCTGGCCTCCTGGTGTGCCCGCTGCACTACACCCCAGCAGAGTCGAGGGAGGTAGGATGTGTGGATGTGTGGATGTATGGGACGTGAAAGTGTGTGTGGTAATGATTGGGCCTGGATCTGGGACTTGCTGTCGCCTGGCCTGCCTGTGTTTCTCCCGATGGGGCATCAGCGTTGCCTCTCCCCACTGCTCGCGACTTCACCCACCTGTGGGCACGTCTTGACTCCCAGGGCACTTGGCCAGGGGCGCTGGGGCAGGCGCTGACCCACTTTGTGGCTGTCTGGGGCGCTTGGCCCTCCTGGGTATTGGGTGGGGCCTCTGCCGGGGGGTTTGGGGGCGCTCGGGCTCCTGGGGCCCAGGTCCAGTGCACGGCCCATGTCTGGGCGGCTGGGGCCTGGCGGGGTCGGTGGGCTGTTGCCCCTGGTTCCCGGAGTGCCTCTGCCCTATGCTTATGGGGGCTCTTTCCGGGGGCTTCCTCTGCAGTCTTCTGGGTGGATGCGTGGTTGCCCCTGCGGTGGGCTGCCTGGGTTCTGTGCTCTGTGGGGGCTGCTGGTGGCCTGGGTCTTGTGGCCCTCTCTGCCTGCTTCTGATTGCTTGGGGGGGGGGCTGTGGATTGTGGCCCTGTACGCTTATACACTCATAACTAAGCACGGTTATCATGTAGGTCCTGTGCCATGGGTGTTGCATGTTCTCACACACACACACACACATTCATTAGTCCAGTAGCATGGTCACTAAGCAGTTGATGTATTATCATGTCGTCTCAGGTCATCTATATCCACAGCTGTGTTGTATGCGATTGCCGCTTCTTGTGCTTGTTTTTGTTTGTTTGTGTGTTTGTTTTTTCTCTGCTTGTCTGCTTTCATATGCTCCTCTTGGCGCTAAGGCTGGATTCCCCTCATAGGCCATGGATTGTTGTCTGTTTTGTTTTTTACAGGTGTAGCAGCTGGTTGTCTGGTTTTTGTTTCTATTTTTTTTCTGTTTCCTCGTCTTTCCTCTTCTTCTTTCCTTGTCCCCCGGTCCGGTTCAGTTCAGTTCATGTCATATATTGTAAACAGAAATAAATAAATGGGCATCAAGGGGAGCTTTACATTTATAAAACTTCCCTTGGCAAAACAAATCTGTTTGGCATCAAAGGTATTCAGACTACAATTCTTCTGACATAATGCTGAACAGGACAAGGGGGAAAAAAAGTAAAGAAGACAGTTCTGCCGAAAGCCAGGGATAGACCTGTTCTAAGTTCTATACTTTTTAAAAGGGGCGTGTTTATCAACTATGGAATTAGAAGATTTACAAAAATGGTCAAGTGCTAGATCTTCATCTGGGATTTTAACAGTGTCATACAACTATTCAACAGATCGGTTAAAAAAAAGCCTGCTCATGGAGATGTTTCAGGATCTGGATACCAAGCGTGGACCTAATGTTTTCATTTTTGCAATTCTGATACAGGCTATTGAGCAGTGATAACTAACACCAAGTTCAGATACTGCGGATTTTCTACCTTTGATTTGTTAAGATTGAGCCAATCAGGGACAACCTTGAAGGATCTCTTTGGTTTTGTAGGATCAGTAATTACCTGAGAAAGGTTGATATTGGTACACACCTTTTTTAAATGATCAGAGGCAGAGTTCAACTTGTTTAAATTAAAATTGCCACACAGAGATTGGGTTTAGGCCACATGCACACAGAATGACATCAACAAATATAAGAAATATTAAACATTTACACATAGATTTTTGAATATATGTAGAGGAATGATACTTTGAAATGTGCTCATTGCGGAGTTATGATCAGTTGAGTAATGAAGGTTGAACTATTCTGGGAAAGAGGTTCTATTCCCAGCATCATGATGGACACTCCTGATATAGAAGGTTTCGCTAACGCATTGGAATTGTTTTACTATTTTCATATGCATGTGCAATGAAGAATTGCTTGCTGCTGATAAATGCAAAGAAGAACAGCTTACACATAGATGCTAACATATAGGCTGCTGAATGCAATGAAGACCTGCTTATCAAGTAAAGTTCAATGTCAATGTGTAATATTCAATTAGGATTTGCAAAACAGTGAAGTTAAACAATGAATGGGTCCATAGTCGGTATGAGAAGACTACAGGAATATTTACCTGGGTGTACGTTCAAACAGAGATGAGAAAATTGCGATAATTAATTGTTTGTTTGTTTGTTAGTATTTATATGAATGTTATGTGTATAAACTGTGTTGAGTTATAGTTACTCAGTAGTGTCTCAGTGAAACAACCGACGGGGGAAGCCTTGCGGTGACAACAAAAGCAGTGTTTTACTGATCAGTCAAGTTGCTCCAGTGTACTCCATACAAACTGGTTGGCTACTGAAGGGATAGAAAATGGGGAATACTTGTTTTAAAGCAAACAAGGAATTAGATGGGAAAAATACATGTTTTAACGGGACCCAGACAATATTAAATACTCAGACAGATGGGAGAAGAAGTGTAGTTTTGTAGGAAATCACAAAATTATTACATAGAATTAGTGAAATCAATTGAAGAATGCCTTTCTGAAGAGCTGTTTACCACAGATGAGCAGCTTTGCGACCAAGCACATTGTAGATCGCTTTACTGCCAAAATGATCTAATTTAATGGATTGGTTTAGACATGCATAACAGCATTTTAAGAACAAAGAGAGAAACAAAAAGGGACAACGCTTCATGGTGGAAGGTGATGTATAAATAACTGTGTATATGATGAAGGGGGTGGCAACACCCATTCCGAAATCCCGCCATTCCGACATCCCGCTATTCCGACATCCCACCATTCCGACATACCACCATTCCGACATGCAAACGTCCCACCATTCCGACATCCCACCATTGCGACATCCCGCTATTCTGACGTTCAAATGTCCCACCATTCCGACAAGGCTTTCCGTATAAGGAAATGTGTGTTACTCAACAGGTGAGTCCCTTCTTTCTGTTCATGCAATTTATATGTTTAACATGTTTATAGACAAGCGTTATTAAAAACACAAAGTCTCGGCAACTGGAGGAGGAGAAGCAGTCCGCGGTGGTTTTCAATCACACACTCCAATGCCACTTGTTTCAACTTCCGAAAATTTAATCCAGGAAAAAAAGGCTTACAAACATGGACCAAAACGGCTCCATAACACGCACAAGAATCCAAAAGAAACGAAAGTTAACTAAAAGAAAGCAAATAAACAGTATGAAGTGGTCAAAATTGGTTTTACGCATGCCTATGTGCGTCTGGCACATGCGTCTTCGGGCTCTCCCACGTTGGTTTGTGGATGAAAGCTATATGTTCAGCTGTAATGTCATGTAAAAACAATCTCTACATGACATTTAGTCCCAGGTGTGACCAGTTAGGTCCTTAAGATATCAACAGGCTGTATAAAGCTACAACCGTTGCGGCTGTGTGTTTGTGCCAAATGCGCAAAACCCATCCGTGCTTCCCAAAATTGGAGTGAGTACTCATAAATCACGTGAATAACATGAATAAACGTTTTTACTGCATTTTGTTGTGTTTTATACGTTCTATGCTGTCATTTCTATCTTCTCCTATTGGCAAGGCAAGGCAGAGGCTCGCAACTGTGTCCTGTGCAGTAGCCGTGATATCTGTAATTGCAATTATTACTTTTGCATATGATGACAGCGTGCAAAAGACGCATGGGCTCTGTGGAGAGCTCCGCTCCAGCTGGCTGCTGTGACAGCTCACTGACACTGTATTTCTGCTTAATCAGTTTCAGTCTCGCCAGAGTTACATTAATATCTGTATTTTTATATTTGAAATTCAGGGGATTTTGATAATAGATTATTAAAGTTTGTTTGCGAGGCTGTGGCCTCTGCATGTGCAAAGCTTGTGCGCCAAACTTTAGGGTGTATTTGCGCCGGCATATCATTAGTGCAAAATGTTTTGGGTAAAAAATAGGCTATTAAAAGGAACTGTCGGAATGGCGGTATGTTAAAAAAAAAAAAAAAAACATACCGCCATTCCGACCATAGGAGGAAAAAAGTGTCGGAATGGTGGGACGTTTGATAAAAAATTAAGTGTCGCCATTCCGACAATTGGAGACCCATGTCGGAATGGCGAGATGTCGGAATGGCAGCATGTAACCATGATGAAGGAGAGACCATTTGAGCAGCACAGCCATTTCGCAGCACAGGGACAGCAATCCAAGTTACAGGATCTCCCACGTGGTATCACCTGTCACATTGTGTCAAGGCATCAAAAGAAGAAAAAATCACCAAACTCAAGGACAAAAAGACAAAGACTCCGGTGAACGAAGACAGAGGACTGACAAACCAGAAATACAAAAGGATTCTCGATATCAAGATCCAGAAGAAGAGGCTAACAATGCCACGAACACTTACGATGCTGGGAATGATGCCAGCAATGAACAGAGAAGAAGATTCAGTGTCATCAATCTGCATTACGTGCCTCTAATGAGGGGGTGAATATAGAATCCTCAACGATTACAACGTCTCTGGGAACTGTGACAACAACAAGGTTTAAACCATTTTGATATATATTGTAACCTATTGTCTAAGGAATAGTGCTGAAAATGAGGTAAATCTAATCCACCACTGTCCTTGGTCTTCTGTAGGGTTTTTAAACTAATACGTGGTGGTTTGTTTTTCCACAGAAATTTGGAGATGCATGAATCTAGCGACTTAAACCAAGTAGCAGATGGTTTTATGGGGATCATTGAGAACAAATAGTTAACTTTTGGTAGTATCATCATTTTAATGGATGTAATTCTCCCCATAAGTGATATAGGTAAGGACTTCCAACGAGAGATCGTCCTCTACTGTCTTTAATAATTGCACATAATTTAGCTTTGTTAGCTCTGAGAGCCTGAAGAAAAGGTTTATGCCTAAATATCTAATATTTCCTGACTGTAAAGTGATCGCAGGTATATTCTGGACCCTACAGGAAAAGTAATACATCATCAGCATAAAGACTTATTTTATGCTCAATATTTTGGGATTAATTACTCACAAACGGGTAAGAAAAGGTAGTATTGCCAGACCATACATGATCAAAACAGGGAGCGGAGGTGGTTCAGCTGCAAGGTGTGAATGTCTGACTATAGTTTGTAAAAAGCGGGTAAGATAAGGTGCGAATGCCTGACAATGTAAGATCAAAAGAGGGAGCGGAGGGTTTTGGCTACAAGAAGGTTTGAATGTCCGACCATAGTTTGTAAAAAGCGGGTAAGAAAAGGTTACCATACATCATCAAAAGCAGGAGTGGATGTGTTCGGCTACAAGAAGATTTGAATTACCATCAATAATTGCTTTAAAACATGAAAGAACATTTTCGAATATCAAACCGCACATGATCATAAGCGGGAGAGGAGTTGTTCAGCTGCAAGAAGGTGTGAATGTCCACCCATAATTACTGAAAAATGGGTAAGAAAAGGTGAAAATGCCCAACCATACATCATCAAAAGCAGGAGTGGATGTGTTCGGCTACAAGAAAGTTTGAATGTCCGACCATAGTTTGTAAAAAGCGGGTAAGAAAAGGTTCGAATGCCCGAACATAGACCATCAAAAGAGGGAGCGGAGGTGTTCCGCTGTAAGAAGGTGTAAATGTCCGACCATAGTTGGTAAAAAGCGGGTAAGAAAAGGTTAAAATACCCGACTGTACACAATCAATAGCGGGAGCGGAGTTGTTTGGCTACAAGAAGGTGTGAAAGTCCGACCACGGTTTTTAAAAAGCGGGTAAGAAAAGGTTCGAATGCCCGAATATATACCATCAAAAGTGGAAGTGGATGTGTTCGGCTGCAAGAAGGTGTGAACGTCCGACCAAAGTTTCGAATATCCAACCAAACATAATCAAAAGCGGGAGCAGAGCTGTTCGACTGCAAGTAGGTGTGAATGTCAGATCATAATTTGCAAAAAGCTGATGAGAAAGGGTGAGAATGCCCGGCTATACACCATCAAATGTGGGAGCGGAAGTGTTCGGCTGTGAGTAGGTGTGAATCTCCGAGCATAGTTTGTAAAAAGGGGGTAAGAATAGGTTCGAATGCCCAAACATACACTATCAAAACAGGGAGCTGAGGTGGCTCAGCTGCAAGGTGTGAATGTCTGACTATAGTTTGTAAATAAGGTGCGAATGCCCAACAATGTATAATCAAAAGAGGGAGCGGAGGTTTTCGGCTACAAGAAGGTTTGAATGTCCGACCATAGTTTGTAAAAAGCGGGTAAGAAAAGGTTCAAATGCCTGACTATACACCATCAAAAGCGGGAGCAGAGGTGTTCCGCTGTAAGACGGTGTGAATGTCCGACCATATTTGGTAAAAAGCGGGTAAGAAAAGGTTAAAATACCCGACTGTACACAATCAATAGCGGGAGAGGAGGTGTTCAGCTGCAAGAAGGTGTGAATGTCCACCCATAATTACTGAAAAATGGGTAAGAAAAGGTGCGAATGCCAAACCATACATTATCAAAAGCAGGTGTGAATGTCAGATCATAATTTGCAAAAAGCTGATGAGAAAGGGTGAGAATGCCCGACTATACACCATCAAATGCGGGAGCGGAGTTGTTCGGCTGTGAGTAAGTGTGAATCTCCGACCATAATTGCTGAAAAATGTGTTAGAAAAGGTAAGAATGCCGGTCCATACATCATCAAAAGCGGGAGAGGTGGTGTTCGGCTGCAAGTAGGTGTGAATGTCCAGCCATAAATACTAACAAACGGGTAAGAAAAGGTAGTATTGCCAGACCATACATGATCAAAACAGGGAGCGGAGGTGGTTCAGTTGCAAGAAGGTGTGAATGTCCGACTAAGGTTCAAATATATTAACAAAAGCGGGAGGAGAGGTCTTCGGATGAGAGTGGTTGAGAATTTCCAACCATAATCTATAAAATGCGGTGAAAAAAAAGGTGTGATAGAACACTAAAAGGTGGAGCGGAAGTGTTCGGCTGCAAGAAGGTGTGAATGTCCAACTATATTTGGTGAAAAGCAGGTGAAGCAAGGTCTGAATGCCCAACCTTACATCATCAAAAGCGAGATCAGAGGTGTTTGGCTGCATGAAGGCCATAGTTTGCCAAAAGCGGGTAAGCTGCGAATGACCGACTAAATATCAACAAAAGGTCTTCGGATGCAAGTGGGTGTGAATATCCCACCATACAAGTATGGTGGAGAGGAAGCTGTGAACAGCCGACCATAGTTGGCGAAAAGCGGGTGAGAAAAGGTGCGAATGTCCAACCATACACGATCAAAACAGGGAGCGGAGGTGTTTGGCTGTGACAAGGTGTGAATGTCCACCCAAAATTAATGAAAAGCGGGCAACAAGTAGGTTTGAATGCCCAACCATACATCATCAACAGCAGGAGTGGATGTGTTCGGCTACAAGAACGTTTGAATGTCCGAGCATAGTTTGTAAAAAGCGGGTAAGAAAAGGTTAAAATACCCGACTGTACACAATCAATAGCGGGAGAGGAGTTGTTCAGCTGCAAGAAGGTGTGAATGTCCACCCATAATTACTGAAAAATGGGTAAGAAAAGGTGCGAATGCCAAACCATACATTATCAAAAGCAGGTGTGAATGTCAGATCATAATTTGCAAAAAGCTGATGAGAAAGGGTGAGAATGCCCAACTATACACCATCAAATGCGGGAGCGGAGTTGTTCGGCTGTGAGTAAGTGTGAATCTCCGACCATAATTGCTGAAAAATGTGTTAGAAAAGGTAAGAATGCCGGTCCATACATCATCAACAGCAGGAGTGGATGTGTTCGGCTACAAGAAGGTTTGAATGTCCGAGCATAGTTTGTAAAAAGCGGAAAAGAAAAGGTTCGAATGCCCAAACATACACCATCAAAAGAGGGAGCGGAGGTGTTCCGCTGTAAGAAGGTGTGAATGTCCGACCATAGTTGGTAAAAAACGGGTAAGAAAAGGTTAAAATACCCGACTGTACACAATCAATAGCGGGAGCGGATGTGTTTGGCTACAAGAATGTGTGACAGTCCGACCATGGTTTGTAAAAAACGGGTAAGAAAAGGTGCGAATGCCCGACAATGTATGATCAAAAGAGGGAGCGGAGGTTTTCGGCTACAAGAAGGTTTGAATGTCCGACCATAGTTTGTAAAAAGCGGGTAAGAAAAGGTTCAAATGCCTGACTATACACCATCAAAAGCGGGAGCGGAGGTGTTCGGCTACAAGAAGGTGTGAAAGTTCAACCATGGTTTGTAAAAAGCTGCTAAGAAAAGGTTCGAATGCCCGAATATATACCATCAAAAGCGGAAGCGGAGGTGTTCGGCTGCAAGAAGGTGTGAACGTCCGACCAAAGTTTGCAAAAAGCAGTTAAGAAAAGGTTCGAATGCCCGAATATATACCATCAAAAGCGAGAGCAGAGCTGTTCGACTGCAAGTAGGTGTTAATGTCCAGCCATAATTACTCACAAACGGGTAAGAAAAGGTAGTATTGCCAGACCATACATGATCAAAACAGGGAGCTGAGGTGGTTCAGCTGCAAGGTGTGAATGTCTGACTATAGTTTGTAAAAAGCGGGTAAGACAAGGTGCGAATGCCCGACAATGTATGATCAAAAGAGGGAGTGGAGGTCTTCGGCTGCAAGGTCTGAATGTCTAACCATAATTTCTAAAAACCGGGTAAGAAAAGGCTCGAAAGCCCGACTATACACAATCAAAAGCGGGAATGGGAGGTTTTCAGCTGCAAATCCTTCACTCAAACCAAGTGAAAACTGCTTTGTCCTTCATATTTATCAATGTCTAGATCGACTTCAACAAAGAACAACATTGTACTTTGCAGTAAAGAAAGAGCAAATCAAAAGTTTTAGGAATCCGAGAATAAGCTTATTTTCATGAGTTCTGCACGATTATTGATTTTACTATAAATGAATGCCTTCACTCAAACTATGTTAAAACTGCTTTGTCCTTCATATTTATCAATGTCTAGATTGACTTCAACAAAGAACAACGTTGTATTTTGCAGTAGTAGAAATAGCAACACTGAAGGATCAGGAATCCGAAAACACGCTTATTTTCATACGTTCTGCTTGATTTGGGATTTTGCTATAAAATTAATTCCTTCACTCAAACAAAGTGGAAACTGCTTTGTCCTTCATATTTATCAATGTCTATATTTTCAACAAAGAACAAGGCTGTATTTTGCAGTAGTAGAAAGAGCAACACTTGAAGGAACAGGAATCCGAGAATAAGCTTACTTTCATACGTTCTGCATGATTTGGGATTTTATGTATAAAATGAATTCCTTTACTCAAACTATGTTAAAACTGCTTTGTACTTCATATTTATCAATGTCTAGATTGACTTCAACAAAGAACAACATTGTATTTTGCAGTAGAAGAAATAGCAACACTGAAGGATCAGGAATCCGAAAACACGCTTATTTTCATACGTTCTGCTTGATTTGGGATTTTGCTATAAAATTAATTCCTTCACTCAAACAAAGTGGAAATTGCTTTGTCCTTCATATTTATCAATGTCTATATTGATTTCAACAAAGAACAAGGCTGTATTTTGCAGTAGTAGAAAGAGCAACACTTGAAGGAACAGGAATCCGAGAATAAGCTTATTTTCATACGTTCTGCATGATTTGGGATTTTATGTATAAAATGAATTCCTTTACTCAAACTATGTTAAAACTGCTTTGTCCTTCATATTTATCAATGTCTATATCGATTTCAACAAAGAACAAGGCTGTATTTTGCAGTATAGGAAAGAGCAACACTGGAGTATCAGGAATCCGAGAATAAGCTTACTTTCATGAGTCCTGCACGATTTCGGATTTTCCTATAAAATGAATTGCTTTGCTCAAACCAAGTTAAAATTGCTTTGTCCTTCATAGTTATCCATGTCTAAAATGTATCAAGCATAAAGTTCCTCATATTACCCTGAATGAGAAAGAAGCATCCCTTTGGTTGAGCATTACGTTCCTTTTGCGGAGTTATGCATGATTTCGGATTTTGCTATAAAATTCATTCCTTCACACCTTTTTTTTTCACCGCATTTTATAGATTATGGTTGGAAATTTCAACCACTCTAATCCGAAGACCTCTCCTCCCGCTTTTGTTAATATATTTGAACTTTAGTTGGACATCCACCCCTTTTTGCAGCTAAACCACCTCCGCTCCCTGTTTTGATCTTGTATGGTCTGGCAATACTACATTTTCTTACCCGTTTGTGAGTAGTTATGGCTGGATATTCACATCTACTTGCAGCTGAACACAATCTCTCTCGCTTTTAATTATGTTTGGATATTCGAACCTTTTCTTTACTGCTTTTTGCCTACTTTGGTCGGACGTTCACACCTTCTTGCAGCCGAACACCTCCGCTTCCACTTTTGATGGTATATATTCGGGCATTCGAACCTTTTCTTACCAGCTTTTTACAAACGATGGTTGGACTTTCACACCTTCTTGTAGCCGAACAACTCCGCTCCCGCTATTGATTGTGTACAGTCGTGTATTTTAACCTTTTCTTACCCGCTTTTTACCAACTATGGTCGGACATTCACACCGTCTTACAGCGGAACATCTCCGCTCCCGCTTTTGATGGTGTATAGTCAGGCATTTGAACCTTTTCTTACCCGCTTTTTAGAAACTATGGTCGGACATTCAAACCTTCTTGTAGCCGAAAACCTCTGCTCCCTCTTTTGATTATACATTGTCGGGCATTCGCACCTTATCTTACCCGCTTTTTACAAACTATAGTCAGACATTAACACCTTGCAGCTGAACCACCTCAGCTCCCTGTTTTGATCATGTATGGTCTGGCAATACTACCTTTTCTTACCCCTTTGTGAGTAATTATGGCTGGACATTCACACCTACTTGCAGTCGAACAGCTCTGCTCCCGCTTTTGATTATGTTTGGTTGGATATTCGAACCTTTTCTTAACTGCTTTTTACAAACTTTGGTCGGACGTTCACACCTTCTTGCAGCCGAACACTTCCGCTTCCGCTTTTGATGGTATATATTCGGGCATTCGAACCTTTTCTTACCAGCTTTTTACAAACCATGGTTGGACTTTCACACCTTCTTGTAGCCAAACAACTCCGCTCCCCCTATTGATTGTGTACAGTCGGGTATTTTAACCTTTTCTTACCCGCTTTTAACCAACTATGGTCGGACATTCACACCGTCTTACAGCGGAACACCTCCGCTCCCGCTTTTGATCGTGTATAGTCAGGCCTTTGAACCTTTTCTTACCCGCTTTTTACAAACTATGGTCGGACATTCAAACCTTCTTGTAGCCGAAAACCTCCGCTCCCTCTTTTGATCATACATTGTCGGGCATTCGCACCTTTTCTTACCCTTTTTTTACAAACTATGGTCGGACATTCACACCTTCTTACAGCGGAACACCTCCGCTAACTCTTTTGATGGTGTATGTTTGGGCATTCGAACCTTTTCTTACCCGCTTTTTACAAACTATGCTCGGACATTCAAACCTTCTTGTAGCCGAACACATCCACTCCTGCTTTTGATGATGTATGGTTGGGCATTCAAACCTACTTGTTGCCCGCTTTTCATTAATTTTGGGTGGACATTCACACCTTGTCACAGCCAAACACCTCCGCTCCCTGTTTTGATCATGTATGGTTGGACATTCGCACCTTTTCTCACCCGCATTTTGCCAACTATGGTCGGCTGTTCACAGCTTCCTCTCCACCATACTTGTATGGTGGGATGTTCACACCCAGTTGCATCCGAAGACCTCCGCCCCCCACTTTTGTTGATATTTAGTTGGTCATTCGCAGCTTACCCGCTTTTGGCAAACTATGGCCTTTTTGCAGCCAAACACCTCTGATCTCGCTTTTGATAATGTAAGGTTGGGCATTCAGACCTTGCTTCACCTGCTTTTCACCAAATATAGTCGGACATTCACACCTTCTTGCAGCCGAACACTTCCGCTCCACCTTTTAGTGTTCTATCACACCTTTTTTTCACCGAATTTTATAGATTATGGTTGGAAATTCTCAACCACTCTCATCCGAAGACCTCTCCTCCCGCTTTTGTTAATATATTTGAACTTTAGTCGGACATTCACACCTTCTTGCAGCTGAACCACCTCCGCTCCCTGTTTTGATCATGTATGGTCTGGCAATACTACCTTTTCTTACCCGTTTGTGAGTAATTATGGCTGGACATTCACACCTACTTGCAGCCGAACACCACCTCTCTCGCTTTTGATGATGTATGGACCGGCATTCTTACCTTTTCTAACACATTTTTCAGAAATTACGGTCGGAGATTCACATCTACTCACAGCCGAACAACTCCGCTCCCGCATTTGATGGTGTGCAGTCGGGCATTCTCACCCTTTCTCATCAGCTTTTTACAAATTATGATCTGACATTCACACCTACTTGCAGTCGAAAAGCTATGCTCCCGCTTTTGATTATGTTTGGTTGGATATTCAAACCTTTTCTTACCCGCTTTTTACAAACTTTGGTTGGACGTTCACACCTTCTTGTAGCCGAACACATCCACTCCTGCTTTTGATGATGTATGGTTGGGCATTCGCACCTTTTTTTTACCCATTTGTCAGGAATAATGGGTGGACATTCACACCTTCTTGCAGCTGAACACCTCCTCTCCCACTTATGATCATGTGCGGTTTGATTTTCGAAAATTTTCTTTCATGTTTTCTAGCAATTATTGATGGACATTTAGACCTTCTTGCAGCTGAACACCTCCGCTCCTGCTTTTGATCATACCTTGTCAGGCATTTGCACCATGTCTTACCCGCTTTTTACAAACTTTAGTCGAACATTTACACCTTTTTGCAGCCGAACACCACCTCTCTCGCTTTTGATGATGTATGGTCCGGCATTCTTTCCTTTTCTAACACATTTTTCAGCAATTATGGTCGGACATTCACACCTCCTCAGAGCCGAACACCTCCGCTCCCGCATTTGATGGTGTATAGTCGGGCATTCTCACCCTATCTCATCAGCTTTTTGCAAATTATGATCTGACATTCACACCTGCTTTTGATAATGTATGGTTGGGCATTCGCACCTTTTTTTACCCATTTTTCAGGAATTATGGGTGGACATTCACACCTTCTTGCAGCTGAACACCTCCTCTCCTTCTTATGATCATGTGCGGATGATATTCGAAAATTTTCTTTCATGTTTTAAAGCAATTATTGATGGACATTCAGACCTTCTTGCAGCTGAACCACTCTGCTCCCGCTTTTGATGGTGTATAGTCGGGCTTTCGAGCCTTTCCTTCCCGGTTTTTACAAATTATGGTTGGACATTCAAACCTTCTTGCAGCCGAACACCTCCGCTCCCTCTTTTGATCATACATTGTCGGGCATTAGCACCTTTTCTTACCCGCTTTTTACAAACCATAGTCGGACTTTCACATCTTTTAGTAGCCAAACAACTCCGCTCCCGCTATTGATTGTGTACAGTCGGGTATTTTAACCTTTTATTACCCGCTTTTTACCAACTATGGTCGGACATTCAACCCTTCTTGGAGCCGAACACATCCACTCCTGCTTTTGATTATGTATAGTTGGGCATTCGCACCTTTTCTTACCCATTTTTCAGTAATTATGGGTTTACATTCACACCTTCTTGCAGCCGAACATCTCCGCTCCCTCTTTTGATCATACATTTTCGGGCATTCGCACCTTTTCTTACCCGCTTTTTACAAACCATGGTCGGACTTTCACACCTTTTAGTAGCCGAACAACTCCGCACCCGCTACTGATTGTGTACAGTCGGGTATTTTAACCTTTTCTTACCCGTTTTTTACCAACTATGGTCGGACATTCACACCTTCTTACAGCGGAACACCTCCGCTCCCTCCTTTGATGGTGTATGTTCGGGCATTCGAACCTTGTCTTACCCGCTTTTTACAAACTATGGTCAGACGTTCAAACCTTCTTGTAGCCGAACATATCCACTCCTGCTTTTGATGATGTATGGTTGGGCATTCGAACCTACTTGTTGCCCGCTTTTCATTAATTATGGGTGGACATTCACACCTTGTCTCAGCCAAACACCTCCGCTCCCTGTTTTGATCATGTATGGTTTGACATTCGCACCTTTGCTTACCCTCTTTTTATACTGATTGCTCAAGATTAAGTTGTTCTTTCTCAAACTACAAATTTTTTTTAATTGTTGAAACTTGATTTGAAGTGGATAAATAAGGAAGACAAACAGTTTTAAGTCAGGCTGATAGCAATTAATTTTATAGCAAAATCTGTATTTCGTCATTTGTCGAGAGATGCTTATTGCTGAAGAAGTTCTTTCTCATTCTACAAAGTACAACGTTGTTTATCATTGAAACTTGATTAGACATGAATAAATATGAAGGACAAAGCAGTCTTAACTTGGTTTGAGTTAAGGAATTCGTTTTATAGGAGAATCCGAATTCGTGCATAACTCGTAAAATAGAGCTTATTTTTGGATTCCTGAAGAATGAGTCTGGTTCTTTCTCATAATACAAAGTTTGTTGTTTATTGTTGAAACTTCATCAGACCGTTAGATATAGTTGGACTCACCTCGACGCATGGCTTGGTATCTGGAACCAGTACTCTTGAGAGGGGTTGGACTCTCTTCCACTCTGGAGTTGCCCGTGGTGAGAGGCGCAGAGCAGGTGTGGGCATACTTATTGCCCCCCCGGCTGTGTGCCAGTACATTGGGGTTTACCCCAGTGAACGAGAGGGTAGCCTCCCTCCGCCTTTGGGTGGGGGGACGAGTCCTGACTGTTGTTTGTGCCTATGCGCCAAACAGCAGTTCAGAGTACCTACCCTTTTTGGAGTCTCTGGGGGAGGCACTGGAGAATGCTCCTACCGGAGACTCCCTCATTCTGCTGGGGGACTTCAATGCTCACGTGGGCAATGACAGTGAGACCTGGAGGGGTGTGATTGGGAGGAACGGCCCCCCCGATCTGAATCAGAGTGGTGTTATGTTGTTGGACTTCTGTGCCAGTCATAGACTGTCCATAACGAACACCATGTTCAGGCATAAGGGTGTCCATATGTGCACTTGGCACCAGGACACCCTTGGCCGCAGTTCGATGATCGACTTTGTGGTTGTATCATCGGACTTGCGGCCGTATGTCCTGGACACTCGGGTGAAGAGAGGGGCGGAGCTGTCAACTGATCACCACCTGGTGGTGAGTTGGCTCCGCTGGTGGGGGAGGATGCCGATCAGACCTGGCAGGCCCAAACGTATTGTGAGGGTCTGCTGGGAGCGTTTGTCAGAATCCCCCGTCAGAAGGAGCTTTAACTCCCACCTCCGGCAGAGCTTCAACCATATTTGAGGTGGGGGACATTGAGTCCGAATGGGCCATGTTCCGTGACTCCATTGCTGAGGCAGCTGGTCGGAGTTGTGGCCGTAAGGTGGTCGGTGCCTGTCGTGGCGGCAACCCTCGAACCTGCTGGTGGACACCAGTGGTGAGGGAAGCCGTCAAGCTGAAGAAGGAGTCCTATCGGGCCTTTTTGGCCAGTGGGACCCTGGAAGAAGCTGATAGGTACCGACGGGCCAGACGGGCCACGGCTTCGGCGGTTGCTGAGGCAAAAACTCGGGCCTGGGAGGAGTTCGGTGAGACCATGGAGAACGATTTCCGGACGGCCTCGAAAAGATTCTGGTCCACCATCCGGCGTCTCGGGGGGGGGGGAGCGGCTCACAGTCAACACTGTTTACAGTGGGGACGGGCTTTGCTGACCTCAACTAGGGATGTTGTGAGTCGGTGGGGGGAGTACTTCGAGGAACTCCTCAATCCTACCAACACGTGCTCGGAAGAGGCAGAGTCGGAGAGCTCGGAGACGGGGCCTCCCATTTCTGGGGCTGATGTTGCCGAGGTGGTTAAAAAGCTCCTCGGTGGCAAGGCCCCGGGGGTGGATGAGGTCCGTCCTGAGTTTCTCAAGGCTCTGGATGTTGTAGGGCTGTCTTGGCTGACACGCCTCTGCAGTATCGCGTGGACATCGGGGACAGTGCCTCTGGACTGGCAGATTGGGGTGGTGGTCCCCCTCTTTAAAAAGGGGGACCGGAGGGTGTGTTCCAACTATAGGGGTATCACACTCCTCAGCCTCCCTGGTAAGGTCTATTCGGGGGTATTGGAGAGGAGGATCCGTCGGATAATCGAGCCTCGGATTCAGGAGATGCAGTGTGGCTTTCGTCCTGGCCGTGGAACAGTGGACCAGCTCTATACCCTCGGCAGGATCCTGGAGGGTGCATGGGAGTTCGCCCAACCAGTCTACATGTGTTTTGTGGACTTGGAGAAAGCGTTCGACCGTGTCCCTCGTGGGGGGTGCTCCGGGAATATGGAGTGCCGGACCCCTTGATAGGGGCCGTTCGGTCTCTGTATGACCGGTGCCAGAGTTTGGTCCGCATTGCCGGCAGTAAGTCGGATACGTTTCCGGTGAGAGTTGGACTCCGTCAGGGCTGCCCTTTGTCACCGATTCTGTTCCTAACTTTTATGGACAGAATTTCTAGGCGGAGCCAGGGCGTTGAGGGTGTCCCATTTGGCGACCTCAGAATCGGGTCTCTGCTTTTTGCAGATGATGTGGTTCTGTTAGCGTCGTCAGGCCGTGACCTTCAGCTCTCACTGGAGTGATTCGCAGCCGAGTGTGAAGCGGCTGGGATGAGAATCAGCACCTCCAAATCCGAGACTATGGTTCTCAGCCGGAAAAGGGTGGAATGCTCTCTCCGGGTCGGGAATGAGATCCTTCCCCAAGAGGAGGAGTTCAAGTATCTCGGGGTCTTGTTCACGAGTGACGGACGAATGGAGCGGGAGATTGACGTGCGGATTGGTGCGGCGCCTGCAGTGTTGCAGGCTCTGCACCGACCCGTCGTTGTGAAGAGGGAGCTGAGCCAGAAGGCGAAGCTCTCTACTTACTGGTCAATCTACGTTCCCATCCTCACCTATGGTCAAGAGTTGTGGGTAGTGACCGAAAGAACAAGATCGCGAATACAAGCGGCCGAAATGGGTTTCCTCCGCAGGGTGTCTGGGCTCTCCCTTAGAGATAGGGTGAGAAGCTCAGTCATCCGGGAGGGGCTCGGAGTAGAACCGCTGCTCCTCCGCATTGAGAGGAGTCAGATGAAGTGGCTCGGGCATCTGGTTAGGATGCCCCCTGGGCGCCTCCCTGGGGAGGTGTTCCGGGCACGTCCCACTGGGAGGAGACCCCGGGGGAGACCCAGGACACGTTGGAGAGACTATGTCTCTCGGCTGGCCTGGGAACGCCTCGGGGTCCCCCCGGAAGAGCTGGAGGAAGTGGCCGGGGACAGAGACGTCTGGGTTTCTCTGCTCAAGCTGCTGCCCCCGCGACCCGACCCCCGGATAAGCGGCAGATGATGGATGGATGGATGGATATATCCTCCACCAACCAGACTTACAACCCCCGACTAGGGTAGCAGAATTTCTAAGCATCTGTGCCCCAAAACTACTATCAAAAATATATAAATTATTGTCTAAGATAGATGACACAATGTCTCTTCCATCCTCAAAATGGGAGGCAGATTTATCCATCAGTTCTGGTCATAGCTTCTAACCACAAATATGTTTGAACACCTTCATAAAGACTCGAAATCCTAATTTACAGCTCATACAATACAAAATCCTTCATAGAACACACTATACAGGACAAAGGATGTTCAGGATGGGTCTAACACACTCAAACATCTGCTCACATTGCACAGATAACACACCTGATGATTATGCACACGCTTTGTGGTTTTCTGCGCCTGTCCAGAAGTTCTGGCTTGAAGTCTGTGAGGACCTATCAACATGGCTAAAGTGTAGCATCCCTGCATGCCCCACACTGTGCATACTGGGTGACTTAGACAACATCAACATGGAAATTAACTCAGCACACATGGTTGTCACAGTGTTATGTATCGCAAAGAAAACTATTCTCATGAACTGGAAAGCGAAGAACAATCTGTGTATTAACCAGTTTAGAAATTTTCTTTTAGATTATATTAGCATGGAAACAATGTCTGCCTCCTCAAAACATCAATTGGCTGAATTTCATTCTCTCTGGTCCCCTCTGATTAGTTTTATCACATAGTGGTGGTGGTGGGTTGCTGGGTGATGGTGGGTCTCAGGCCCGGGCTGCTGCGACTGGTGTGACCGGGGTGGTTTGTTTGTTTGTTTTTTGATGTTGTTTGTTTGTTTTTTGTAGAGGTCCTCCTGGGTGGGGTTGGGTTGAGTGGGGTGGGGCAGGATGGGTACCTTCTGGGGGTACAGTAGCTCCCGGAATATGGTCGCTGCAGGCCCCG
The DNA here is from genome assembly GCF_036924035.1 of Leuresthes tenuis. NCBI lineage: Eukaryota > Metazoa > Chordata > Actinopteri > Atheriniformes > Atherinopsidae > Leuresthes > Leuresthes tenuis. Next base: position 2,927 of record NW_027325577.1, on the reverse strand, counting down.
AGCCTGGTGGACATCAGGCCCTCCTGCCCATTGTTGGCTCCCAGGTAGCGGGGATGCCTATTGCAGCCAGTCCCTGGCTGCCCTCTCTGGGGGAGAGTAGCTCCCCCCGGTATATATCCCCATACCCCTCTCACTTCTGGCTCCTGTACACAGCACACACTCACCACATGAAGGGTTTTGGGGGCGTGTGTGTTCGGTGGGGTGTAGTGGATGGGGCCACGTAGGTGGTCCCCTTTGGTTGCACTCTGCAGTTCCCTGCCCCTGTTTTAATTACACCTTAGACATTACTACTTATCAAACACACTCACACACACACATTAGGTCTTGGGGGGTGGTTACACTGAGTGGCATCTGGTGGGCGGGGCTCTTTGGGTATGTAGGCTGCCCAGAGTGCCGCGCTCCCAGTTCTACAAGTTTGGGCTGCCCCTCAATTTAATTGCTCACTATTAGAAAATATTGAAGAGCCAGAAGGGTGAGGGGGAGGGGTCTTCTTCGCACACCCCTGCTTCCTGGTTGCTGCTCGGGGCAGGAGGGGCCAGGAGGATTAATTAATTGTTCTGCTGGTTCGGGGTCTGTGGTGGCTGGGGGGTTGCTGGCCTCCTGGTGTGCCCGCTGCACTACACCCCAGCAGAGTCGAGGGAGGTAGGATGTGTGGATGTGTGGATGTATGGGACGTGAAAGTGTGTGTGGTAATGATTGGGCCTGGATATGGGACTTGCTGTCGCCTGGCCTGCCTGTGTTTCTCCCGATGGGGCATCAGCGTTGCCTCTCCCCCACTGCTCGCGACTTCACCCACCTGTGGGCACGTCTTGACTCCCAGGGCACTTGGCCAGGGGCGCTGGGGCAGGCGCTGACCCACTTTGTGGCTGTCTGGGGCGCTTGGCCCTCCTGGGTATTGGGTGGGGCCTCTGCCGGGGGGTTTGGGGGCGCTCGGGCTCCTGGGGCCCAGGTCCAGTGCACGGCCCATGTCTGGGCGGCTGGGGCCTGGCGGGGTCGGTGGGCTGTTACCCCTGGTTCCCGGAGTGCCTCTGCCCTATGCTTATGGGGGCTCTTTCCGGGGGCTTCCTCTGCAGTCTTCTGGGTGGATGCGTGGTTGCCCCCTGCAGTGGGCTGCCTGGGTTCTGTGCTCTGTGGGGGCTGCTGGTGGCCTGGGTCTTGTGGCCCTCTCTGCCTGCTTCTGATTGCTTGGGGGGGGGGCTGTGGATTGTGGCCCTGTACGCTTATACACTCATAACTAAGCACGGTTATCATGTAGGTCCTGTGCCATGGGTGTTGCATGTTCTCACACACACACACACACATTCATTAGTCCAGTAGCATGGTCACTAAGCAGTTGATGTATTATCATGTCGTCTCAGGTCATCTATATCCACAGCTGTGTTGTATGCGATTGCCGCTTCTTGTGCTTGTTTTTGTTTGTTTGTGTGTTTGTTTTTTCTCTGCTTGTCTGCTTTCAGGTGCTCCTGGTGGCGCTAAGGCTGGATTCCCCTCATAGGCCATGGATTGTTGTCTGTTTTGTTTTTTACAGGTGTAGCAGCTGGTTGTCTGGTTTTTGTTTCTATTTTTGTTCTGTTTCCTCTTCTTTCCTCTTCTTCTTTCCTTGTCCCCCGGTCCGGTTCAGTTCAGTTCATGTCATATATTGTAAACAGAAATAAATAAATGGGCATTAAGGGGAGCTTTACATTTATAAAACTTCCCTTGGCAAAACAAATCTGTTTGGCATCAAAGGTATTCAGACTACAATTCTTCTGACATAATGCTGAACAGGAAGAGAGGAAAAAAAAGTAAAGAAGACAGTTCTGCCGAAAGCCAGGGATAGACCTGTTCTAAGTTCTATACTTTTTAAAAGGGGCGTGTTTATCAACTATGGAATTAGAAGATTTACAAAAATGGTCAAGTGCTAGATCTTCATCTGGGATTTTAACAGTGTCATATAACTATTCAACAGATCAGTTAAAAAAAGCCTGCTCATGGAGATGTTTCAGGATCTGGATACCAAGCGTGGACCTAATGTTTTCATTTTTGCAATTCTGATACAGGCTATTGAGCAGTGATAACTAACACCAAGTTCAGATACTGCGGATTTTCTACCTTTGATATGTTAAGATTGAGCCAATCAGGGACAACCTTGAATGATCTCTTTGGTTTTGTAGGATCAGTAATTACCTGAGAAAGGTTGATATTGGTACACACCTTTTTTAAATGATCAGAGGCAGAGTTCAACTTGTTTAAATTAAAATTGCCACACAGAGATTGGGTTTAGGCCACATGCACACAGAATGACATCAACAAATATAAGAAATATTAAACATTTACACATAGATTTTTGAATACATGTAGAGGAATGATACTTTGAAATGTGCTCATTGCGGAGTTATGATCAGTTGAGTAATGAAGGTTGAACTATTCTCGGAAAGAGGTTCTATTCCCAGCATCATGATGGACACTCCTGATATAGAAGGTTTCGCTAACGCATTGGAATTGTTTTACTATTTTCATATGCATGTGCAATGAAGAATTGCTTGCTGCTGATAAATGCAAAGAAGAACAGCTTACACATAGATGCTCACATATAGGCTGCTGAATGCAATGAAGACCTGCTTATCAAGTAAAGTTCAATGTCAATGTGTAATATTCAATTAGGATTTGCAAAACAGTGAAGTTAAACAATGAATGGGTCCATAGTCGGTATGAGAAGACTACAGGAATATTTACCTGGGTGTACGTTCAAACAGAGATGAGAAAATTGCGATAAATAATTGTTTGTTTGTTTGTTAGTATGTATAGGAATGTTATGTGTATAAACTGTGTTGAGTTATAGTTACTCAGTAGTCTCAGTGAAACAACCGACGGGGGAAGCCTTGCGGTGACAACAAAAGCAGTGTTTTACTGATCAGTCAAGTTGCTCCAGTGTACTCCATACAAAC
>NW_027325576.1:0-48681 GCF_036924035.1 Leuresthes tenuis | reverse complement strand
CTTCCGCTCAGTTTAGCCTGTGACCAACCTGTTTTTGTTTTGAAGAAGAAAAAGAGTGTATAACGATTCTTCTCATCAGTCACATCAAAACAAGATTCAGTTTAGTTGGACGGACGGATGGACAGAAAGAAAGACAGACAGACAACATTTAACAACCTGCACTTAGGGGCATGTCTGGTGTGGTAGAATCTGGCCTCCATTGCCTTTGTAAGTTGTTGCAGCAGAGCTGAAAAAGCCACTGACTGAACACACTTTGTTTGTGTTTTGCATAGGATGGGCAACATGGTCCATTATTTTCATAATTTCTTGCTGCATTCTTCTTTGCACAGATATCTCCAGGGAGTCCAGAACAGTCCCCAGTACAGAGTCAACCTTCTTCATCACTTTATTCAGTCTCTTTGAGTCACTAGCTCTGACTCTGCTGTCAAGAGAAATAGTGAGAGTGCAGTTCCCTTTGGTCCCCCTGTGCTGCTGACCTTTTCAGACACAAAACCTTATAATCTCTCAAACTGTGGTCTGTTTGTGGAGTAGTCAATAATCCAGGGGATAATGGAGGCATCCACCTCTATCTTCTGGAGCTTCTTAGACAACAGCACATGCTAGATTGCATCAAAAGCATTTGAGAAATCAAAGAACATTATCCTTACCACGCTGCCTGATTTTTCCAGATGATTGTGGGCTTGCTTAAACAAGTAATTGATGGCATCTTCAACATTAACCCAAGGACAACGAATAAGTTGTTGTGGGCCCTGTAAGGTGTTCATTTGCTTATTGAGATGAGCCAATAACAATCTCTTCACCTAGTTTCTCTAAACTTTGTCTTCAGGTCACTCCATATCTGCCAACGATATCTCTGCCTCTCTCTCTTTACAGACACTCCCAGACAATCAGTGTTACCACTAGTTCCAGCCAAAATTGTTCACTCTCCATCTATTATTGTAATAAATCTTTTAAACTTAGTATCTGCTGTCTGAGTCTGCTTCTCAGGTCCAGAAACTGTGAAAAAAATGACTTATGCATTCAAGAGCATCCACGTGACCGGTCCAAGCTTTTATTGCCAATAAGCTTTGTGGAAGACTTGGCTTAAACATCCTCCCATATTTCCCTTTCTTGCACTGTATTTTTATTTCATGAAGGTCCCTTTTTGTTATCAGTGATCGAAAGCTTGCACATTCTATTTTTTAAATATACAAAACTGTTTTCATTTATGTCTGTGGATAGTTTGTAATTACAATTCAGGGATGACAGACATTTTTACAAATACTTATTAGGATATTTAGGATTAGGATATTTACGTTTGAATTTTTTTTTTTTTTTTTCTCTTTCTCTGGGAGTGTGTAGAATGAACATGAGATTGCCTAAATGTGCTCTTCTTGGCTAAATCCAATACAAAGTCCTCCACAAAATCCAAAATGATAAAGCAAATACAATTGATGTGACACTTTTGGGATGAAAATTAATCCCAAAAAAACTTCATATCCATAGCTGCATTACATTTCAGAACACATTATCAGCAAATTAGCTCCAACCTAAAGTATTTAAATTAAAAGGTATTCTAAACTTTAGCTTTTGGAGCTCATTTTCTCATCCTTATTAATTTACAAATATACATCTGAATTATACCACGTCTGATAAAATCTAAGTGTGGCCTTGAAAAAATGCATTGGTTAAACTATTGTCCATCCTAGTGCAGTTCACCTTCATCCCTCCATCAGGAATAAAATTATCGAAGAGGAAAGGCAGTGTGTCTCCTCTTTTACACATACTACATTTCTACCTCATTCAAGAAGCAGCTTTTTGCCTCTCCGCTAATGGAATAATAAATTAAACCTTTTGATGTAAAACAAATAATGTAGTTAGTTGGCTCTGCTGCTTTCAAGTATTTCATCTTTAGAAGTGAAGTGCTGTGTGAGAACATGAATAGATCAAAGATATCGGTGTAAAAAAAGAATGAAAACATGTTCAAAAAACATTATGAAATTAAACTAGCAACAAATAAGGGCAAGTTCACACATGCTTTTAAAAGCTGTGGAGTTGTTTCAATGAACTGAATAGTGAGCCCAAACTGGTGTAAACTTATGATCTGAAGGTTTTTGCACTTGACCAGAAGAAAAAGATATTTAAATACTGTCAAGTTGAGAAGAACATGAAATCTTTCAACTTTTCTGACATCACTTGGAAAAACTTAAAAAAATAATAATAATCCAAATGTGGAGTAATAATACCAGCAATGAAAAAATATATACTTGAATTCTGCAGCTCTCAGTGTGGTGTGCAAATAGAGGTAAGCCAATCCTCCATTCTGTATGCCTGTGTCTCTCTGTCAGACAGTGTTTACCCTCTCTGGCAAGGGATCTCATTCAGAAGGATGATGAATAGACCTAAATACAAGGAATGGTGGGATGAGTGCAGGGAGACTTAGAGTGGAACTTTCAAGGAGTGCTGGAGAGGAGGCAGAGATATATTTACACAAGCAGGCAGCCAAATCACCTGCAAAACCCAGTCAATGTCCTGTACTCTGAAGTGCAAGCCATGTTGCACTTACTTCTGGCGATGTAAATTACATTACATTTATTCCTTCAGCAGATCATTTTATCTAAAGTAGGGGTGGGCGATATGGCAAAAATATCATATCCCGATTTTTTAAAAATAAAATCACAATTTTGATTTTCTCACAATCTTAAATTGAAAAGTGAAAAACAGACAGTGTTGCAGAAGTATTTTCGGCTGGGCAGCTCGTACCACGGGTCAACTACTTGAAGCAGATGTTCAAACCCCTCCTTTTCTACCATCTTGAACGGTATCATATCTTGCAAGATAAAAGGTAACTGCTTCTGTTACCTCTTTCTATCACTTGCTTGACTTGTCACACAGAGAGCCTTTGTCAAATGCCTGTGTTAATGTGGTCTGTTTTGGTCTTACGCTAGCTGCTTCCTCCCTGTGGTGCCGGTGCCACCGGGCCCCTCGCTGTTTGGCTCTCAGCATACTGTCTCAAGTTCCAATTCCCAGAACCACACTCCTAAACCTTGTGGGCTGTTATAGCTTCAAAGAGTGGGCTTACATCATATTAAACTCTATGAATTAAGAATGGGATGTCACTTAAGTTCATATACATGTATATATATGGAGACAGAGACACAGACAGACAGAGACACAGACAGAGAGAGACACAGACACAGACAGAGTGAGACAGAGAGAGACAGAGACACAGACAGAGAGACAGAGAGAGACAGAGACACAGACAGACAGAGACACAGACAGAGAGAGACAGAGACACAGACAGAGAGAGACAGAGACACAGAGAGAGTGAGACAGAGACACAGAGAGAGAGAGACAGAGACACAGACAGAGTGAGACAGAGACACAGAGAGAGACACAGAGAGAGAGAGACACAGACAGAGAGAGAGAGACACAGACAGAGAGACAGAGACACAGACAGAGAGAGACAGAGAGACAGAGACAGAGAGACACAGGGACACAGAGAGAGACAGAGACACAGACAGAGTGAGACAGAGACAGAGAGAGACAGAGACACAGAGAGAGTGAGACAGAGACACAGAGAGAGAGAGACAGAGACACAGACAGACAGAGACACAGACAGAGTGAGACAGAGACACAGACAGAGTGAGACAGAGACACAGAGAGAGACACAGAGAGAGAGAGACACAGACAGAGAGAGAGAGACACAGACAGAGAGACAGAGACACAGACAGAGAGAGACAGAGAGACAGAGACAGAGAGACACAGAGAGAGACAGAGACACAGACAGAGTGAGACAGAGACACAGACAGACAGAGACACAGACAGACACAGACAGAGTGAGACACAGACAGAGAGAGACAGAGACACAGAGAGAGACAGAGACACAGACAGAGTGAGACAGAGACACAGAGAGAGAGACACAGAGAGAGACAGAGTGAGACAGAGACACAGAGAGAGAGAGACAGAGACACAGAGACACAGACAGAGAGACACAGAGAGAGAGAGACAGAGACACAGAGAGACACAGAGAGAGACAGAGACACAGAGAGAGAGAGACAGAGACACAGAGAGAGAGAGACAGAGACACAGACAGAGTGAGACAGAGACACAGACAGAGACAGAGAGAGACAGAGACACAGAGAGAGACAGAGACACAGACAGAGTGAGACAGAGACACAGAGAGAGAGAGACAGAGACACAGAGAGAGAGAGACAGAGACACAGAGAGAGAGAGACAGAGACACAGACAGAGTGAGACAGAGACACAGAGAGAGAGAGACAGAGACACAGAGAGAGAGAGACAGAGACACAGACAGAGTGAGACAGAGACACAGACAGAGTGAGACAGAGACACAGAGAGAGAGAGACAGAGACACAGAGAGAGAGAGACAGAGACACAGACAGAGTGAGACAGAGACACAGACAGAGAGAGACAGAGACACAGACAGAGAGAGACAGAGACACAGAGAGAGAGACAGAGAGAGACAGAGACACAGGGAGAGGGAGGACAGCACACAGTAAAGGGCCCCAGGTCAGTACTCAAACCTGGGCTGGCTACAATAGTCGCATTCCCACTGTAGGAACCTTTTTCAGTTCCTATAACCTTTTCAGGAACTAGGCCGTTTTTTCACGCATTCGGACACACAGGAACTCGGGACCACGGCCCTCAGTTCTTATAATCATTTTAGCTCCTTCTCCGAGGCAAGGTCTTTTCTGGGTTCCATAGGAACACATATGACGTAGGTGGCTGGTAGCTCCGCCCCTGGTCTGAAATATTTACTCATACGACACGGACACAAGCGGCGCATGTTTAATAAGTTAAACTTAGACGTCGTCTCCTTTGTCTGCGGTGCTCTGCTCTCCTTCTTTCCTTCATGAAACGAAGAAGTATCGCCTGCTGCTCAATTCTTCGTCTCCTGACTCTCGCTGTGCGCTCTTCCAGCCTCCATCTTAGACGCCTGATGTGATCGTCCATGAATAATATCACCGTCATGCAGACATTGAACACTGTGGCCTCCTCGCTCTCCATGTTAGCTTCTTTGTGGTGTTGTTTTCTTCTCTCCTTACTTTTCACGGGTTTTGTTGTTGAGTGTGGCGCTACAGTAACACGTTACTGTCGCAGACGGTTAAGTCACATCAGTCCCGACCAAGGTCCCTGACTTATGTGCAAATGCAAAATGAAAGATAGTTCTTATAACTAAATTTGAGGTGGACAGTTCTTAGAACTGCGTTTTTAGAACTCTCTGTCCGAATGCGCCAAATGAGGAACTCATTGTATGTATGCTATGCATGCTATGTACATGGGATGCCAGCTCAACCAGTTGAGCTATACGGCACCCTATATTTGATCATATTTGTTACTTGAGAAATAAATCTGTTTGTGTGTACATATTTACTTAAATTATTAAATTTACTTAATTTATTAAATTTACTTTGCTCTCTTTTTCCCCCTGTTTAATTTCTCAAATGATATTATGTACATATGACATTAAGTTGGTTATTAACTTGTGTTTCCCTGTTCTAACAGGTATCCTTTGAATGGTGTTCTGGTGTTTTTTCCCCCTCTTTTCTGTCTTCTCAAACCCCAGCTGGTCGAGGCGGATGGCCACCCTTCCTGAGTCTGGTTCTGCCAGAGGTTTCTTCCTGTTAAAAGGGAGTCGTTCCTTTCCACAGTCGCCACAGGCACGCTCAGGACGGGAGATTGGACTGAAGACAAGTTTCAGTGCAATCTGTTGATTTCCTTAGCAAGGATATTGTTTTTGAATTGGCTCAATATGAATTAAATGGATTATTTTGAAATTAATTAATTGGATTTCATTGGATTATGATTATAATGAATTGAACTCCAATTGGCTTGAAATTGACTTTATTATTTAAGTGCCTTGAGATGACATTTGTTGTAATTTGGCGCTATATAAATAAAACTGAATTGAATTGAATTGAATTAAATTATTCATCCTATTAGACTGACATTATAATAAAGACATTAATGAAAGCATTACTGAAAACTACAGAAGTGCCTCAGCCTTAGAAGCGTCTGGATAATTTTGAATTACATTTCGCTTTGTAAATTAATGTGCATTTACACATACATTCCTGAACCTGAAATTGCACTGGAATGCTCGGGGGTGTTATGGTACGGCACTAGTTTGTTTGTATTTTGGTGTCTGACTAATTTGTCCATATTTCCCACTTTGGAATGAGCGGCTCTCATTTCTAGAAATATGGACAAATTTATTGGTCATCCAAAAACATGACAACCCAGGGTTGAGACCAGGATGCAGAGGACCCCCCACCCCCCAAAAAAAAACATAATGACTGTGTCTGCGCCCACACCAACCCCCATTTGTTTAAATTAAACAAACCAATAAACACAAGAGGAGCAAATCCAGAAAACCAAAAAAAGATTAGGAAAAAAAATAAACTGAACAAAAACATCAAACTATTAAATGTGGTTTGCTGAATATTAGATCTCTCCCTTTGAAGTCTCTGTTAGTGAATGATTTGATTTGTGATCATCATATTGATATATTTTGTCTTACAGAAACCTGGCTGCAGCAGGAGGATCATGTTAGCATTAATGAATCAACTCCCTCTGACTATTTAAATGTTCATGTTCCTAGAACCACAGGTAGAGGAGGAGGAGTGGCAGCTATCTTCAGATCAGGGTTACTAATCAGTCCTAGACCCAAGATTAGTTTTAGCTCTTTTGAATCTCTGATTCTCAGTTTTTCCCACCCAAAGTGGAAATCACAAAAACCTCTTGTGTTTGTTGTTGTGTATCGTCCACCTGGCCCTTATTCTGAGTTTCTGTCTGAATTCTCAGAGTTTTTATCCCAGTTAGTGCTGAGTACCGATAAAGTCATTGTAGTGGGTGACTTTGATATTCATGTAGATTCTACATTGATTCTATTGGATTTTCTCAAAATGTTTATAGACCTACTTGTTACGGGTCCCAGGATTGGTACCACAGCAACAAAATGATGCATCTCCGTTTATTTTATAACAAAAATATCTAAACACATATTCTCTGAGTGCTCATGGCTGTTTCAAATGCATTGATATTCATAAGTGCATAAGAATGTCCATTAATACAATTATTCATCCATATCGCATATTCCGATGTACTCACAGTATGATAACAAATATCATCACTGAAACACTAAAACACTGCATCAAGACTACTATAAGTATATAGTGCTATTTACTGTAACACAAACAGTTCTGAAACTAGTCTGTGAAGATTCTGGACTCACACTTAATTTAAAACAGTTATTCACATGGAAAATGTAAAACCTTCATTTAACAACGTTTAGAATAGAAGAAATGGAAAAATACTTTATTCATTCAGTTTAAGACAAAATATTGACAATGCAGTCTCACCATAAACTACATAAAATAAACTGCTACTTGAGAATTCTCAAAACAAGTGCAGCTCTACTATATCTAACTCATTTTTAACCTACAGTGTGCGGGAGCCCAAATAAATAAAGTGCAAACTCGGTAAACTTAAAGAATCTCGTGGTACGCCAACAAGACAATACGCAGGTAGAAGAAACCCACCCACCCGCGATGAAGAGGTGTTTGTGCCTGCCGCCCAGAGCATGGCGGAGATTTCAAAATGTTTTAAAGTCTGTTTGAAACGCTCACCACGATGTTAAAGTCTTTTGATAACACTCACGGACATTAAATGCGATTTACAAGACATTAGCCATGTTTAGCAACTACTGACCTGTAAAACAGAGCAGCAATCAAGGCACAGCGATTTCCTTTTGTTGTTTCGGTTGCGTCTGAAAGGTGGGTGGAAGTGTCCCTAACCAAACAACCCGGAACCCAGCTGCCTCTGTGTCAAAAGTTCCGCTTGGTGCCGCGCACCATAGACTTATAAAGAATAGACGCTGCATCCACCGCTACTGTCTATTGGCGATGACGAGCCGTGGGGTTGCCATCTTGGACCGGTCACCCGCTCCACTTAGTGTAATATGTCTGGCAGGCGCAATGAAGTCTTAATCAATCTTAACTCGCTGAATACAAAACTGATTTTCACGGGGGGTTTTTCTGCAAACATCATGTAGGCATGATACCGGGCACATGATTCAGCGTATTTTAATTTTCATAGTAGGCTTAACAGTAATAGAATATTCTGGTATGTGATATGTTATGTATGATAAGTAGGCTATTTTGCAAAAGACAACATATATAATATAATAATACACACACACACACACATATAAAAACACTAATATATGATAGAGAAGCAGAAGCAGAGTGTGTACTACTCAGCTATTTTAATAAGTTGAAAAATGAAGAAATAATACATTCTACATCCAAAAATATGATCAAACACAATAGACAGAAGTTGTATATCAGAAAAAAAAAATTAATATCTATATCTACATATATCGGAAAAAATTACAATCTATATCTATGTCAAGATTTATTCAGATTGGCTTTATTGGCATGAATGGTGTCGACCGTTGTTGTTGAAAGCAAAACATACCAAAATACATTTCAATTATAATACAATTACATTTAATTATTTACATTGATAATTATTTAATTACTCTCTATCTCTCTTTCTCTCTCTCTCACTCTCTGAGAGATCTCTCTCAGAAATAAATGAAAATCTATATATATCAGAAAAAATGAAGAAAGACTAGTAATTAGTAATATAGTCCAATTCAAGCCAATTGGAATTCAATTCATTGTAATCATAATCCAATTAATTCATATAGAGCTAATTCAAAAAATTAATATCCTAGCTAAGGAAACCAACAGATTGCACCGAAATGTGTCTTCAGTCCAATCTCCCGTCCTGAGCGTGCCTGTGGCAACTGTGGAAAGGAACGACTCCCTTTTAACAGGAAGAAACCTCTGGCAGAACCAGACTCAGGAAGGGTGGCCATCCGCCTCGACCAGCTGGGGTTTGAGAAGACAGAAAAGAGGGAAAAGAGGGGGGAAAAACACCATAACGCCATTCAAAGGATATCTGTTGGAACAGGGAAACATAGGTTAATAACCACAATAATGTCACATGTACATAAAATCAATTTTGAAATTAAACAGGGGGAAAAAGAGAGCAAAGTGAGGAAAGGTGTGACAGATGAGGTCCCCCAGCAGTCTAAGCCTATAGCAGCTTAACTATGGGATGTTTCAGGATTACCTGAGCCATCCCTAACTGTAAGCTTTATCGAAAAGAAAAGTTTTAAGCCTAATCTTAAAAGTGGAAAGGGTGTCTGCTTCCCGGACATTTACTGGCAGCTTATTCCACAAGAGAGGGGCCTGATAACTGAAGGCTCTACCTCCCATTCTACTTTTAGAAACTCTGGGAACAACAAGTAAACCTGCAGTTTGGGAGCGAAGTGCTCTGTTAGGAAAATATCTTACAATTAAATCTTTAAGATATGATGGAGCTCGGTCATTAAGAACTTTATATGTCAGAAGAAGAATCTTAAATTCTATTCTGAATTTAACAGGGAGCCAATGAAGAGAAGCTAAAACTGGAGAAACATGATCTCTCCTGTTAGTTCTCATCAGAACTCTGGCTGCAGCATTTTGGATCAGCTGGAGGCTTTTCAGAGAATATGTGGGACAGCCCAATAATAAGGAATTACAGTAGTCCAATCTTGAAGTAACAAATGCATGAACTAGTTTCTCTGCATCACCCTGAGACAGAATGTTCCTGATTTTAGCAATATTACGAAGGTGAAAGAAGGCAGTCCTAGAAACCAGTTTTATATGTGCGTCAAATGATAAATTCTGGTCAAAAATAACTCCAAGGTTCCTCACTGTAGAACTAGAAGCCAAGGAAATACCATCTAGAGTAACTATATAACTAGACAATTTCTCCCTGAAGCGCTCAGGTCCAAAGAGAACAACTTCAGTTTTGTCTGAATTTAAAAGCAGACAGTTCTGAGTCATCCAGGTCTTTATGTCTTTAAGACAGGCTTGTAGCCTGACCAACCTGTAGGTTTCATCTGGTTTCATAGATAAGTACAGCTGAGTATCATCAGCATAACAATGGAAATTTATGCCATGCTGTCTGATAATGTTACCTAATGGAAGCATGTATAAAGTAAAAAGAATCGGTCCAAGCACAGAACCCTGAGGAACTCCATGACTTACTCCAACGTGTGAGGAAGATTCCTCATTTACAAGAACAAACTGGAATCTATCAGATAAATATGACTTAAACCAGCCTAATGCAGTTCCTTTAATCCCAATAACATGTTCAAGTCTCTGTAACAGAATGCTGTGATCGATCGTATCAAATGCAGCACTGAGATCCAACAGGACAAGCACAGAAACAAGTCCGCTATCAGAGGCTAACAGGAGATCATTGGTAACTTTCACCAGTGCTGTTTCTGTGCTATGATGCACTCTGAATCCTGACTGAAACTCTTCAAACAGATTATTTCTATGTAAATGATCACAAAGTTGAACTGCAACTATTTTTTCAAGAACTTTGGACAAAAAAGGGAGATTGGATATAGGTCGATAATTAGCCAACACTTCTGAATCAAGAGTAGGTTTTTTAAGTAAAGGTTTAATTACAGCAACCTTAAAAGTCTGAGGTACATATCCTGTCAACAAAGACCGATTGATCAAATCCAATATGGAAGTGTCAATTAAGGGGAAAACCTCCTTGAACAGTCTGGTTGGGATTGGGTCTAACATACAAGTTGATGGTTTAGAAGAGACTATTGCTGTTGTTAGCTCAGAAAGATCAACTGGACAGAAGCTGTCTAAATACAATTCAGGTTCGAAAGATACTTCTAAAGCTGCTCTACTTGATGATACATCAGTGATAATAATGGGAAGGATTCCATTAATCTTCTCTCTGATAGAAACAATTTTATTGATGAAGAATCTCATGAAATCATCACTGCTGAGAGTTAAAGGAATACATGGCTCAACAGAGCTCGGACTCTTTGTCAGCCTGGCAACAGTGCTGAAAAGAAACCTGGGATTATTCTTATTCTCTTCTATCAATAATGAATAATACGCAGTTCTAGCTTTACGAAGTGCTTTCTTATACGTTATTAAACTATCTTTCCAGACTAATTGAGACTCTTCTAAATTAGAGGAACGCCACTGTCTCTCCAGCTTTCTTGCAGTCTGCTTTAACGCACGCAGCTGTGAATTATACCAAGGAGCCAACCTCTTCTGACTGATTACCTTCCTTTTCAGAGGGGCAACATTGTCCAGTGTTGTACGCATTGAAGCTGTAGTGCTGTCAACAAGAGAGTCAAGTTCTACTGGAGTAAAATTTAGGTAGCCATCCTGTGTCATATCAGCACATGGCAGTGAAGAAAAGGATGATGAAATCAACTCTTTAAATCTGGTTACAGCATTCTCTGACAGACACCTTCTATATGTAGAATTCTTCTCAGAAACCGTGTAGTCAAGTAATGTAAATTCAAAAGTTATTAAAAAATGGTCAGACAAGACAGGGTTATGAGGGAACACTGTTAACTGTTCACTCTCAATGCCATAAGTCAGCACAAGGTCAAGGGTATGATTAAGGCAGTGAGTAGGTCTGTGAACACTTTGAGAAAATCCAATAGAGTCTAATATAGAATTAAAGTTAATATTTAGGCTGTCATTTTCAACATCTACATGAATATTAAAGTCACCCACTACAATGACTTTATCTGTACTCACCACTAACTGGGATAAAAACTCTGAGAATTCAGACAGAAACTCAGAATAAGGGCCAGGCGGACGATACACAACAACAAACACAAGAGGTTTTTGTGATTTCCACTTTGGGTGGGAAAAACTGAGAATCAGAGATTCAAAAGAGCTAAAACTAATCTTGGGTCTAGGACTGATTAGTAACCCTGATCTGAAGATAGCTGCCACTCCTCCTCCTCTGCCTGTGGTTCTAGGAACATGAACATTTAAATAGTCAGAGGGAGTTGATTCATTAATGCTAACATGATCCTCCTGCTGCAGCCAGGTTTCTGTAAGACAAAATATATCAATATGATGATCACAAATCAAATCATTCACTAACAGAGACTTCAAAGGGAGAGATCTAATATTCAGCAAACCACATTTAATAGTTTGATGTTTTTGTTCAGTTAAAGTTTTTGTTTTAATTTTTTTTTGCACAAGAGGATTTGCTCCTTTTGTGTTTTTTGATTGAGGGGGGGGCAGCATCAGGTGGGAAGCCGCAGAGAAGTGTGTAAGACTACAACTCTGCATCCTGGTCTCAACCCTGGGATGTCATGTTTTTGGATGACTAATAAATTCGTCCATATTTCTAGAAATGAGAGCCGCTCCTTCCAAAGTGGGATGGATGCCGTCTCTCCTCATCAGACCAGGTTTTCTCCAGAAAGATTGCCAATTATCTATGTAGCCCACGTTGTTTGCTGGACACCATCTAGACAACCAGCGATTGAATGAGGACATGCGGCTAAACATGTCATCACTGGTCAGATTTGGCAGGGGTCCAGAGAAAACTACGGAGTCCGACATTGTTTTGGCAAAATTACACACCGATGCAACATTAATTTTAGTGACCTCCGATTGGCGTAACCGGGTGTCATTACCGCCGACGTGAATAACTATTTTACCGTATTTACGTTTATCCTTAGCCAGCAGTTTTAAATAGGATTCTATGTCGCCCGCTCTGGCCCCTGGAATGCATTTGACTATGGTCGCTGGTGTCTCTAATGCCACGTTTCTGACTATAGAGCTGCCAATTACCAGGGTTTTGTCCTCAGCGGGTGTGTCGCTGAGTGGAGAAAATCTATTAGAAACGTGGACAGGTTGATGGTGAACCACGGGCTTGACTTTAGGACTATGACTCCTCTTCCTGACAGTCACCCAGCCACTATTAAGTCCCGGCTGCTCGGGATCTGCTCGGGGACGACTAACAGAGCTAGCTACGCTAGGTGGCTCCGCACTGACTAAAGGGGCCTGGCTCGCTATCGGGTGGTTTTCAACAGTGCAGAGCCGAGCTTCCAATTCAGATAACCTTGCCTCCAAAACTACAAAAAGACTACATTTGTTACATGTACCATTACCACTAAAGGAGGCAGAGGAGTAACTAAACATCTGACACAAGGAGCAGGTGAAAGCAGGAGATAGAGGAAGAGAACTGGTAGCCATGCTAAGCTAGAGAACCAGACACAACGCTAAAAAGTGAAAAATAAAAACTAAAGATCTGTAAGAGTGAGCGTTAGAATATAACAAGTATGGGATAGAGTTAACTATGCAAGATGTGTAAATTATAGGGAGAAATAAGGTGATTATTAGTAGTTCAAGAAGAGCGAGAACTGTCACAGTGCACACACACAAAGCAACAGGAAGTGATGCAATACGTCTTACCGCAAAGCAAAGCCGTCAGACCGTCCTTAAACACAAGAACATGACACCACCCCACCCCAAACCAAACCATATTTACACAAAGTTGCTCATGAAAGTTTAAATGAGCTAAAAGCCCTGAAAGAGAACTGTTTTGCAGAGCTTCTTTCTCGGGCTCAACCGAGGTGAGTTTGGCAATGTGGTGCAGCCATATGACTCACTTGCAGTGAATCTTTCCCTCCTCAGAGCAATTTCCCACTTCTTCTTCATGTCTTTGTCTTTGGGAAACCTTCAAAATAAAAACGGGAGATTTGAGAAAGTCAAGACAAAAACACTTTAAAAAGGTGGTCAAGCTTATTTTTTTCCTTCTTCTTCCAATTTCCTTCCTTCAAATTTCTTAAGAGGGTTCGGGTGAACAAATCTCCCATGTTGACGCATATCTGTTGATGATAAAACAAAGCTGCTGAAATTGTAAGTCATCTTGTTTGCAAACTATTCTACAGTCAGATCTTCTGTTGTCTGTATTGTTAAGTAAGTAGGGTGGGTATGAGACATGAGAGGCATCTTACTTTTGTTAGGATGAAAGAATTACATGTGAATAATACAGCCTGCGTCACCTGTGTAACATTTCCCAGTCAATGTTATATCAGCAATATTTGCATTATTTCTACAATAGCATTCTTGTGTCAGTTGTAATCTAAGCCTGTGTTATGGAATATATGATTTATAAAGTCTCAGTTGGCCTATTAGCCGGGTGAACACCGGCTATAAACATAGCCAAGCTTAACGTTTGCTGGCTGCGATTTCAGTGGCAGACATAAATACAGTACAATAATATTCTATTCACAAAATACAACCAATGATAATGTTGAATCTTACTTGTGAAAAGTAATCCCCTGACCCCTGTTCGCAACCGTCCGATGATTTGCACAGGAATGCGGTGCAGCATCTACTCTTTACGTCTATGCTGCACACACTCATGTCTGTCCATGATATGTATGAAATAAAGAAATCACTTGAGTGATTAGGCTAATAAAGTTACCATTCAGTAAATAAAATGAAATACATATGAAAGTGCAATTTTGTGGTGTACCACATACTCATTGCCTTAATCATACCCTTGACTTTGTGATGACTTATGGCATTGATAGTGAACATCTAACAGTGTTCCCCTATAATCCTGTCTTATCTGACCATTTTTGATAACCTTCAAGTTTACATCACTTGACTATACTTCTTCTGAGAAGAAATTTACATATAGAAGGTGTCTGTCAGAGAATGCTGTAACCAGATTTAAAGAGTTGATTTCATCATCCTTTTCTTCACTGCCATGTGCAGATATGACAGAGGACGGCTACCTAAATTTTACTCCAGTAGAACTTGACTCTCTTGTTGACAGCACTATAGCTTCAATGCGTACAACACTGGACAATGTTGCCCCTCTGAATAGGAAGGTAATCAGTCAGAAGAGGTTGGCTCCTTGGTATAATTCACAGCTGCGTGCGTTAAAGCAGACTGCAAGAAAGCTGGAGAGACAGTGGCGTTCCTCTAATTTAGAAGAGTCTCAATTAGTCTGGAAAGATAGTTTAATAACATATAAGAAAGAACTTCGTAAAGCTAGAACTGCTTATTATTCATTATTGATTGAAGAGAATAAGAATAATCCCAGGTTTCTTTTCAGCACTGTTGCCAGGCTGACAAAGAGTCCAAGCTCTGTTGAGCCATGTATTCCTTTAACACTCAGCAGTGATGATTTCATGAGATTCTTCATCAATAAAATTGTTTCTATCAGAGAGAAGTTTAATGGAATCCTTCCCATTATTATCACTGATGTATCATCAAGTAGAGCAGCTTTAGAAGTATTGTTAGAACCTGATTTGTATTTAGACAGTTTCTGCCCAGTTGATCTTTCTGAGCTAACAACAGCAATAGTCTCTTCTAAACCATCAACTTGTATGTTAGACCCAGTCCCAACCAGACTGTTCAAGGAGGTTTTCCCCTTAATTGACACTTCCATATTGGATTTGATCAATCGGTCTTTGTTGATAGGATATGTACCTCAGACTTTTAAGGTTGCTGTAATTAAAACTTTACTTAAAAAATTTACTCTTGATTCAGAGGTGTTGGCTAATTATCGACCTATATCTAATCTCCTTTTTTTGTCTAAAGTTCTTGAAAAAATAGTTGCAGTTCAACTTTGTGATCATTTACATAGAAATAATCAGTTTGAAGAGTTTCAGTCAGGATTCAGAGTGCATCATAGCACAGAAACAGCACTGGTGAAAGTTACCAATGATCTCCTCTTAGCGTCTGATAGCGGACTTGTTTCTGTGCTTGTCCTGTTGGATCTCAGTGCTGCATTTGATACGATCGATCACAGCATTCTGTTACAGAGACTTGAACATGTTATTGGGATTAAAGGAACTGCATTATGCTGGTTTAAGTCATATTTATCTGATAGATTACAGTTTGTTCTTGTAAATAAAGAATCTTAAGTAAGTCACATTTGAGTAAGTCATGGAGTTCCTCAGGGTTCTGTGCTTGGACCGATTCTTTTTACTTTATACATGCTTCCATTAGATAATATTATCAATCAACTTATAATATTATCAACCACCATGGCATAAATTTCAATTGTTATGCTGATGATACTCAGCTGTACTTATCTATGAAACCAGATGAAACCAATAGGTTGGTCAGACTACAAGCCTGTCTTAAAGACATAAAGAGATGACTCAGAACTGTCTGCTTTTAAATTCAGACAAAACTGAAGTTGTTCTCTTTGGACCTGAGCGCTTCAGGGAGAAATTGTCTAGTTATATAGTTACTCTAGATGGTATTTCCTTGGCTTCTAGTTCTACAGTGAGGAACCTTGGAGTTATTTTTGACCAGAATTTATCATTTGACGCACATATAAAACTGGTTTCTAGGACTGCCTTCTTTCACCTTCGTAATATTGCTAAAATCAGGAACATCCTGTCTCATGGTGATGCAGAGAAATTAGTTCATGCATTTGTTACTTCAAGATTGGACTACTGTAATTCCTTATTATTGGGCTGTCCCACATATTCTCTGAAAAGCCTCCAGCTGATCCAAAATGCTGCAGCCAGAGTTCTGATGAGAAATAACAGGAGAGATCATGTTTCTCCAGTTTTAGCTTCTCTTCATTGGCTCCCTGTTAAATTCAGAATAGAATTTAAGATTCTTCTTCTCACATATAAAGCTCGTAATGACCGAGCTCCATCATGTCTTAAAGATCTCATTGTAAGATATTTTCCTAACAGAGCACTTCACTCCCAAACTGCAGGTTTACTTGTTGCTCCCAGAGTTTCTAAAAGTAGAATGGGAGGTAGAGCCTTCAGTTATTAGGCCTCTCTCTTGTGGAATAAGCTGCCAGTAAATGTCCGGGAAGCAGACACCATTTCCACTTTTAAGATTAGGCTTAAAACTTTCCTTTTTGATAAAGCTTATAGTTAGGGATGGCTCAGGTAATCCTGAAACATCCCAAAGTTAAACTGCTATAGGCTTAGACTGCTGGGGGACCTCATCTGTCACACCTTTCCTCACTTTGCTCTCTTTTTCCCCCTGTTTAATTTCTCAATTGATTTTATGTACATATGACATTATTGTGGTTATTAACTTGTGTTTCCCTGTTCCAACAGATATCCTTTGAATGGCGTTATGGTGTTTTTCCCCCCTCTTTTCCCTCTTTTCTGTCTTCTGAAACCCCAGCTGGTCGAGGCGGATGGCCACCCTTCCTGAGTCTGGTTCTGCCAGAGGTTTCTTCCTGTTAAAATGGAGTCGTTCCTTTCCACAGTCGCCACAGGCATGCTCAGGACGGGAGATTGGACTGAAGACAAGTTTCGGTGCAATCTGTTGGTTTCCTTAGCTAGGATATTAATTTTTGAATTGGCTCTATATGAATTAATTGGATTATGATTACAATGAATTGAATTCCAATTGGCTTGAATTGGACTATATTACTTAATTGCCTTGAGATGACAATTGTTGTAATCTGGTGCTATATAAATAAATAAATAAATAAATAAATACTATAAATAAATAAAATTGAATTGCATTGAATATATGCACACACACGCACAGGATGCTATTTGCAAGCATCCAGCACTCACTGCGTTAGTCTGAGCATGTCCACGCTAAGGTTGATTTCATGGAATGTGCATGGAAAAATCTCCAATAAGTTGAAGGATTTACAGACAGACATTGTTTTATTACAGGAGATTCATTTATCAAAGACTGCAGCTGATGTTCTCACCACAGCACAGTTTCCTCATGTGTACTCAGCCTGTTACAGCTCCAGACTGTGATGGTAAATTTTATGTCTCAGGACTGACAGACCCTCCAATCCACATTAACCATTTGTATCACCCAGACACGCTAATTGTTTTAAATCACTTACTTCTTAAATAACACTCAGACAAGATAATTGTTTTAACCTCCTGTTTCTTAATCATCAAGACTGCATCCTACCCCCCCTGGAGGTGTGGTTACACACCTAAAGAACAAAGCCCCTCCTCAGGTATAAATGCTCTGTATTGCTTTTGTCTGTATCTTTTCATACCATTGCCGCTGAATGGTGTGGACTGATCATTTTCCTTGCAACGAAGAATAAAAACTAAGGTTAAAAAAAGTAAGGTTCTCTATTTCATTGCTCATCAGAGGTATTAGGAAGGAAGCGATTGAAAACTTCCATAACAATTTGGCGTTGTCGGGCAGGACCCCGTGAGCAGCCGTTCAGGACGAGGCACGGAAAGCGACAGGCCATCCTGGAGAAATAGATCATTTCCAGCCTCCAAACCTCAATTAATTTGTGAGACGGGAGGGCTAACCGGTAACACGTCCTGAGTCGCTGCCACCGGGGTTCCAAGAACAGAGTTCAGCGAAGCTCGTCTGGTGAGTGTTGAAATATTGACTTAATACATTGTCTTTCAAATTTGGGTTTTAATTAGGCACATTTGAGTTTTTTCATGGTCTCCACAGTTGGCCAGCTTTTTGCCACTTGTAGCATTGAGAGAAAGTGGCCATGCTTTTTATTACTTGTAGCAGTTTAAATAAGACGAAGTAATGTTACGGTGCTTGGATAAACAAGTAACGGGGCTTCTTTTTATTTTCTTTATTTCTATTCTTTCTCTTTTAAAACGAACACGTAATAATTCAGTTTGTTGCTTGTATCCTTTGGACAAAGAAAAAGAAGAAAAGAAAACACAAAAGGAAGGGGTTTTTTGCTGTTTGTGGCCAAAATACGAAACAGTTAGCATTTGTGACTTGGCATTTGAAAAAAGCACCCAGAACAGAGACGTCTGTACTGGATTTGTTGTACGGCCTCCCCATCCCCATTCGGCATGGGGAGATTTTCCGTTGAGGTGGTTGAGCCTCCGGAGGGGCCCATCGTGGAAATCATGAAAAAGAAATTTGGGGATAGAAGTCTAAATTATTTAAATGTATGGACAAATGAGCTCAGATTCCCATTGGGGGGGGTCCGTTAGTTTAAAAGAAAACAAAAACCAAAGAAAAACAGAAAAACTAGAAGAGAAACTGAAATGAAAATAATTAAATAAAAATGTTGCTCTCTAAAATCTGTCCCAGTACCCTGACAGGCAGGAACTGGATGTGCAAATGAAGGCTTTGTCTAATCCCAACCCAAGAAGGTCCCACAGCTCTGACAACCTGACCTGGCACCAAAGTCCTTTGTCTTCCACACCTCGAACATGATATATGCATATCAATAGCAACTGCAACCACTAATAAACCTTTCCTGAGTTTGTTTCAGACTTCATGGCCAAAGAGGAACTGCAGTGTACCTCTCACCGGAATCTGACGAATCATACGAGGAAGGCTGGTTAAGGGAGAGGTTTGACAAACTCACACACTTATAGATCTATTATTTTTTCAACTTCACTGCAATGCTACTAAAAAAAGGGTGACATCTTTTGTGCACACACAAAGAACAGTCAACAGAAAGTATGATGTTAATCTCACCAAAGATTGTGAAAGTGTTGTCATCACTCCAAAATCGGACTTTAAACCTTGCAAGGCTCAATATTCACTGAAACAAAAAGCCATTGATATACCACCATTCTTTGAGTCTCTTAAGGCAGCGGGAGTAATTGTTCCATGTAACGATTCTCTAATACGCACAGCTTTGTTTCCTGTCATAAAATCGGAGGCAAAGATCAACCAACAGACTGCCGTTATATTCACGATTTGCAAGCAGGTGATGCAACCAACTAATGCAAAATTCTTTTCAGTGGTCAAAATTTCAGACACCTTCAGTGTTCCAGGTCACCCAGGAAGCTAATTCTGGTTTGCTTTCAAATTCAATAGGAGGGGCTACACATTCACACGTCTGTGCCAAGGATACTGTGAAAGTCCCACCATTTGCATTGAAGCTTTCAGACAGTCTTGAACCCTTTGTTCTCTCCCCAGGCACTGCTTTGTTACAGTATGTTGATGACCTCATGATCTGCAGTCCGACTAAAGAGCAATGTGAAGCCAACACAGTCAAAACCTTGAAACATCTGGTTAAAACTGGTCACAAAGCCAGCTTGTCTAAACTTCAATTTGTCTTCTTAGGTCATGTCATCACTTCTGAAAGAAAGAGTCTTTCACCAAAAAGAGTTGATGCAATTCAGAACCTTCCAAAGCCCATCACAATTTTCTTGCTATGTGCAGTTCATTTCTAACTATGCCATTCTTGAAGCTCCACTTGCCTCCCTCATTCATGGCAAAGGCCTGCAAGCAAAACAGAACAATCTTTCACAGAACTAAAACTTGCCTTACAAAGCACTCCAACTTTGGGCCTGCCTGACCCTACTAGACCGTTCACTCAAACAGTAGATGAAAAAGATGGATGTATGACTTCTGTTTTGTTGCAGGATCATGGAAATAAGCTGCGGTCTGTAACTTATTTTTCTTCAAAACTGGACCCCATGGCTGCAGATCTCCCAAGATATATTCAGATATGTGGCGGCAGCTAGAAAGGCAGTTATGGCCTCCAGAGATATTGTGGCCTATTCTGATGTAACTCTCCTGGTCCCACATGCTGTGTCCATGATTTTACTTGAACAAAAGACTTTTCACGATACGACACAATGCTTTTAGAAATGTCTAACATCACCATCAAACGCTCTATGTTAAAACCTGCCACCCTCTTCCCCACACCAGAAGACGGAACACAACATAACTGTGTTGCTGTGCCCCAACCGGTTTGCTTGCCAAGAATCACCATTTACAAACCCGGATTTGGTTCTCTTTGCAGATGGATCAGCTTCACGTGACCCACAAACGGGTCACAACAGAGTTGGTTTTACTGTTGTCACTAATCATAAAACTCTTCTCTCCAGCTCACTCCCTCCTCACCATGACAGAGGCATGCAGACTAGCTAACAACAAAGCAGTAACCATCTAATCTGATTCCGGATACGCTTTTGGGTTGTCCAGGATTTTGACACTTTGTGGAAACACAGACAATTCCTAAAATCTAACGGCAAACCCATTCTACATCATGGCAAAGTCGCAGCTCTTCTTGATGCCATTTTACTCCAAAAAGTCAATCTCTGTTTGTAAATGCTTTGCTCACACTAACAACACAGATCCTATCTCTCAAGGAAATGCAAGAGCGGATGCTGCTGAAAAAGAAGCTACACTCCAACCCACTATAATTGATCCCTGTCACTATTCCCACCTCTCTCACAACGGTGCAGTCTTTTGCCACACCACGGGAAGATGTGTGGCGAGGAACCGATAATAAGCCTTGCCTACCTAAACATTTGTTCCCTCAATTGACACATGGATTGGACCATGTCTTAAAAGGGGGGATAATGGATGCCATAACTCAACACTGGTTCACCAAAGGATTTTCAGTTCATGCAGCAGAAGTTCAGTCAACCGCGTGTGGTTTGTGCAACGCATAACAGGTAAAACCAAAGCAATCACACACATCGCTCACCCATCACCAGACAGACCATTCAAACACTTAATGATGGATTTCATAGAACTGTCACCAGCAGAAGGAAAGAAACGCTGCTTAGTAATAGTTGATGTGGTCAAAATAGATTGAAGTATTTCCAGCAAAACACCAGAGTAGCCAAGTGGTAGCAAAGGCTCTGCTAACAGAGATTACTCCCCATCTGGGAACTATAACTACACCAAAACTGAGCAGCGATAATGTCTCTCACTTTGTCAATTCTGCAATAACCCAAATTAGTGAATTTCTTACCATTAACCTCAAACAACATTGTGCATAACAGCCTGCCAGTAGAGACGTTGTCGAACGAGAAAATGGCACTCTGAAATCAAAATTAATTTTGGCAGACCTCCATCTCTGGGAGTAAAAACTGCAACCAGGCCACTCCCCTCCACTGGCCTATGCGAGGATAAAAGCTACAATATTGCAAAAACTTATTCTCTCTCTCTCTCTGCAGACTTCCAACCTGGGTGGTGAAAAACGACTTCAGAAAGGAGCACTGGAATTCCAAACGGTGACGAGGTCCATTCTGACAACGCATACCATTGCGAAGATAGCCGAGAGGGCAACGTGGGTTCACGCCATCCACTGCAGGAAGATCCCCGAGCCAACGAAGGAGCCCAGCTGCCAACCTGATCGACGCGAGGACGGACGGTGCGAGGACACACAGAGGCCGAGGACGGACGGTGCGAGGACGAGCAGAGGCCAAGGAGGACGGACGAGGACAGATGGTGATGGACGACACAAGGACGAGCAGAGGCCAAAGACGACGGACGGTGAAAGGACGCACAGACGCCAAAGAGGACGACCCGTGGAATTGGCCCTGTGGATTCAACAAACACCAACTAGACGTGTTCCACCAAACTCCACCATGCATCACCTGATTCTGATGCTGTCATGTTTGGCACAGCTGATGGACGCTTACACCTACAAACCTGCCAGGACTGTCACTTTGACAGAAGGTCAAAGTGCAACATTCACCTGCCTCGTTTACCCTGAAATTTGGCGATCAGGATGGGTTCAGGCATATTATGCCAAGTATGACAAATACCTATGCAGAGACCCCTGCGGCCCTCACGATTGGCAGTTGATTGTTGCCACCACTGACAAAACCATTGCTCCAAAGAGAAATCCCCGCTTCACAATAACAAAACTTCCAAATTCCAACGGAGCCCAGATCACCATCTCTGATGTCAAACCCACTGATGCAGGCACGTATTGGTGTGGAATTCAATATCCAAGCTCTGATATGTACAGACAACTCACAGTCATAGTCAATGGGCCACCAGACCCACATGACGCCCTACTTAACATGCTGTCAGATGTAAACATGGTCATGTTGACCTCTGGAATTGAAGACAACCACTCTGACGAATATGAGAACATTACCAACATTATCCAACATATGAAAGATGCCATTCAACTCCCTCCTGTAATAAATGACTCATGGTTCTCTTGGCTGAAATCTTTGGGCCAAGGATGGCCAGCATGGTTTTTAACAATAATAATCCCATATGTAATGATTTTCCTTTTGCTCTGCACCTTAATTCCATGTGTATTGAAATGCCTGTCTAACATGCTCATGAAAAAGATGACTCATTTCTCCACATATGTTCAGGTGAACGCCAATAATGCTGATCAAAATTCGACCCCGATCATTACCCCAGCTCAGACTCTGACTCTGATAACATTTTGTAAAATTTTATTTTGTTTTGTTTTTGGTTTTTTTGGGTTGTTTTGTTTGCTTTGTTTTGTTAGTCTTTTCTCTGCTCTAATCAACTACCACGATGATACATTTTCAAATCTGCTTGAAATAGCGTACCGGATACTTAAGTTGATTACTTGACTACTTTTTCTTCCCCTTACCTTGCATTTAGTTTTCATCCATTTTATTTTTCTTAAGAGTTTTTTCTGTTAGTGATTAATTAATAATCAAAATGGAGAATTGTGATGGTAAATTGTATGTCTCAGGACTGACAGACCCTCCAATCCACATTAACCATTTGTATCACCCAGACACGCTAATTGTTTTAAATCACTTACTTCTTAAATAACACTCAGACAAGATAATTGTTTTAACCTCCTGTTTCTTAATCATCAAGACTGCATCCTACCCCCCTGGAGGTGTGGTTACACCCCTAAAGAACAAAGCCCCCCTCCTCAGGTATAAATGCTCTGTATTGCTTTTGTCTGTATCTTTTCATACCATTCCCGCTGAATGGTGTGGACTGATCTTTTTCCTTGCAACGAAGAATAAAAACTCTGCCGGCCGGCAGAAAAAGTAATGTTCTCTATTTCATTGCTCATCAGAGGTATTAGGAAGGAAGCGATTGAAAACTTCCATAACAAGACAAAGAGGTGTAGCCATTCTGATAAACAGAAGAGTACATTTCACCATAAACAACACGATTATAGATCCAGAAGGTAGATTTCTAATAGTTAATTTATCTATTTAAAAGATGAATTTATGCATTGCAAATATATATGGTCCAAATGTTGATGACCCCTCATTTTTCACTCCTTTTTCACTTCACTCTCTGATGACTCAGATAACACACTCATGATAGGAGGGGACTTTAACATGGTTTCTGACTCAGGAGTAGACTCAGTACTTCAGGAAGTCAGCGGAACTGGCAGTCAACGAATATTTTAAAACAGTACATGAAAGATTTTGGTCTTTGTGATGCTTGGCGCTCCCACCACCCCACTCTTAGAGAATACACCTTCTTCTCACCGGTGCAAAACACATATTCATGAATAGATTATTTCTTAGTTAGCAGTTCCTTGATGAGGGATATTTCAGACACCAAAATCCACCCCATAACTATCAGTGATCATGCTCCAGTTTCTATCACACTGAAGAATAACAGAGTTATACCACCAGCGAGGAATTGGAGATTTAATACATCATTACTAAAAGACCCCGATTTTATTAATTATTTCAAAAGGGAATGGTCTGTATATTTAGAAAATAATGACCTGCCAGGAATGTCAGCTTGTACTCTCTGGGAAGCCGGAAAAGCAGTTATGAGAGGCAAAATAATCTCTTTTTCATCAAATAAGAAAAAGAGGGAAAGTTTAAGGATATCAGATTTAGAACTCAGGATTAAATCATTAGAAGTTGTCTACAGTACCTCCAAAGAGGAACACACACTGAATGAACTAAGAAAAGCTAACCTTGAATTAAACAAAATAATTGATAAACAAACACAGTTTCTGATACAAAGACTTCGCTTGGAGAACTTTGAGCACGGCAATAAATCTGGAAGGTTCCTGGCTAATCAACTAAAGAGTAACAAAGACAAAACAATAATCACTTCTGTTAAAGACTCAAAAGGAAATGTCACCCATGACCCCGATGTGATCAACAATGCTTTTAGGGACTTCTATAAAACCTTATATTCATCACAAAATGATCCATCAGACAGTAAGATAGATCAGTTTCTTCCAAAATTACCAACCGAACAGACAATGGCTCTGGATTCACCTCTCTCAATAGAAGAACTCCATGAAGCCCTTCAACATATGCCTAGTAACAAAGCCCCGGGACCAGATGGTTTTCCAGCAGAGTTCTACAAAGAATTTTGGACTGTTTTGGCACCTGCATTTCACAAAATGGTATTACAAGTTAAGCAGAATGACAGATTATCCTCACACGTGAACTCTGCTAACATTATCCTGCTACAGAAACCAGGAAAAGACCCCATACTTCCATCCAGCTACCGCCCAATATCTCTAATAAATGTAGACCTCAAAATAATTTGTAAAGCCCTCGCCAAAAGAATAGAAAAAATAACTCCACTTATAATACATCCTGACCAGACAGGTTTCATAAAGGGTAGACACTCATCCACTAACACTCGCAGGCTAATTAATCTCATAGACTATTCTACCATCAACAACCTGGAAACCACAATAGTCTCTCTAGATGCAGAAAAAGCATTTGATCGAGTGAACTAGAAATTTTTATTCGCAGCATTAAACAAATTCGGGTTTGGGTCACACTTCATCAACTGGATAAGGATATTATATAGCTCCCGAAATGCAAGTGTCAGGACAAATGATCAAACTTCTCCAAGCTTCAGTCTGCAGAGAGGTACAAGACAGGGTTGCCCACTTTCCCCCTCACTTTTTGCTATTTTCATCGAACCTTTAGCAGCTGCTATCAGACAAGATAGAAATATTAAAGGCATCCAACCCCAAAATATTGAGCATAAAATAAGACTTTATGCTGATGATGTATTACTTTTCAGACTTCTCTCACTCACACGATCACACTCATAAATAAATTCTCAGCACTTTCTGACAACTCCATCAATTGGTCTAAGACCACAGTTCTGCCCATTAACTGTAGGGTCCAGAATATACCTGCGATCACTTTACAGTCAGTAAATATCAGATATTTAGGCATAAACATTTCCTCCAGGCTCTCAGAGCTAACAAAGCTAAATTATGTGCAATTATCAAAGACAGTAGAGGACGATCTCTCTCGTTGGAAGTTCTTACCTATATCACTTATGGGGAGAGTTACAACCATTAAAATGATGATACTACCAAAAGTTAACTATTTGTTCTCAATGATCCCCATAAAACCATCTGCTACTTGGTTTAAGTCTCTAGATTCATGCATCTCCAAATTTCTGTGGAAAAACAAACCACCACGTATTAGTTTAAAAACCCTACAGAAGACCAAGGAAAGTGGTGGATTAGATTTACCTAATTTTCAGCACTATTGCTTAGCCAATAGGTTACAGTATATATCAAAATGGTTTAAACCTAGCCCAATAGATGAACCATAGATAAATATAGAACAAGCATTGTGTGATAATCTGGAAATCTCTGACCTGCCACTTATTAGTCAAAACGTAAAAAATCACAAATGTTTCAAAAGCATTAACATCAGCACCTCTCTGACAGCCTGGTGGGAATTTCTTAAAATAAGAAAGTCTTCACTTGTCCCGTGTAAGCTTACACCCATCTGGAACAATCCTGACATCCTGCAAAACAAAAAAATGCTAAACGTTACTCTGTGGAAGATCAAAGGAATCAAACATCTGGAACATATAATCCAAAATGGACATTTTATTTCATTTGATGAGCTCATATCACAACATGAGATAGGCAGCAATAAATTCCTAGAATATCAACAACTTAAGTCTATAATAACAAAGAAATATATCCTCCACCAACCAGACTTACAACTCCCAATTAGGGTAACAGAATTTCTAAGCATCTGCACCCCAAATGGGAGGCAGATTTATCCATCAGTTCTAGTCATAGCTTCTGGCCACAAATATGTTTGAACACCTTCAGAATGACTCGAAATCCTAATTTACAGCTCATACAATACAAAATTCTTCATAGAACACACTATACAGGACAAAGGATGTTCAGGATGGGTCTAACACACTCAAACATCTGCTCACATTGTACAGATAACACACCTGATGATTATGCACACGCTTTGTGGTTTTGTGCGCCTGTCCAGAAGTTCTGGCTTGAAGTCTGTACGGACCTATCAACATGGCTAAAGTGTAGCATCCCTGCATGCCCCACACTATGCATACTGGGTGACTTAGACAACATCAACATGGGAATTAGCTTAGCACACATGATCCTCACAGTGTTATGTATCGCAAAGAAAACTATTCTCATTAACTGGAAAGCTGGAATTCTCATTAACTGGTTTGTTTGTTTGTTTTTTGTTGTTGTTTGTTTGTTTTCTGTAGAGGTCCTCTGGGGTGGGGCGGGATGGGTACCTTCTGGGGGTTTATGCACACACACACACATTCATTAGTCCAGTAGCATGGTCGCTAAGCAGTTGATGTATTATCATGTCGTCTCAGGTCATCTATATCCACAGTTGTGATGTATGCGATTGCTGCTACTTGTGCTTGTTTTGTTTGGTTGTGTGTTTGTTTTTTCTCTGCTTGTCTGCTTTCAGGTGCTCCTGGTGGCGCTAAGGCTGGATTCGCAACAGAGACCATGGATTGTTGTCTGTTTTGTTTTTTACAGGTGTAGCAGCTGGTTGTCTGGTTTTTGTTTCTATTTTAGTTCTGTTTCCTCTTCTTTACTCTTCTTCTTTCCTTGTCCCCCGGTCCGGTTCAGCTCTATTATATGTTATATATTGTAAACAAAAATAAATAAATGGGCATCAAGGGGAGCTTTACATTTATAAAACTTCTCTTGGCAAAGCAAATCTGTTTGGCATAAAATGTATTCAGACTACAATTCTGCTGCCATAATGCTGAACAGGACAAGGGGAAAAAAAAAGATTACTGTGTCTGATGTGGGACTGTCTGATCATTCCTGTGTTTTCTTTAAGAGCGCGATTTCAGTGCACACAAATGTATCAACAGCAGTGATCTCAAAACGGTGTATAACTGAAAAGAGTAGTGAGATCTTTAACCAGGTCTTCTCTTTAACACCTGCCCTGTCCGGGGTTTCAGTCAGTGAGCTCGTCAGTAGCTTCAATACTAAAATGTTAAATGTTATGGATACTGCTGAAGCAGTGTTTCTCAATTCTGGTCCTCATGACCCACTGCCCTGCATGTTTTTTATGTTTCCCTCCTCCACCACACCTGATTGAAATTATCAGCTCGTCATCAAGCTCTGCAGTGGCCTGATAAGGAGCCATTCATTTGATGTATTTATCTGCACATGGACTAAGTAAATTAGCAGATCCCTGAAGAACAACAGTTTGCCCTGTCAAAACTACAGCAGGAGTGTATCACTGAAGGTCTGATATAGTGGGATTAGTTAAGATGAATTTAACATTAGAGCGCCAGATATCATTGTTTGATTCATGTGTGGGTCTGGGAATTTTGCCTGAGAATTTCACGAAGTCTCACTGACGTCTGTGTCTGCAATGCACTCTCATCCCTTTTCACTAAATGCTCTGCCACAACTCGTTCCACTTCTGATAGAGTAAAATCAAGTACCGTCCTGATAGGAGAGTTAGGTAGCTGCAAGCCCTGGCCTGAGGGTACTGATTTGCCTGCTACTGATTCAGCCAGTGTTACACAGGGCTGGCCTGGTTATTTACAGGTTATTTGCCATAATCACAAAACAACACCTGAGACGTATTGTAGGGGTGCAACGGATCAAAAAACTCACGGTTCAGATCGTTTCGCGGATCAGAGTCACGGATCGGATCATTTTTCGGATCAGCAAAAAAGAAAAAGAAAGAAAAAAGACAAATAAACATAAGTTTGGTCTTTTTGTTTATTATCACTTTTAAATTATTAAATTAAAATATATAAAATCATCTTAATGTGCACAAGGCACAATATCTTCATTTTAACATAATTAATGAAAAACAACTTAAAGTGCAACATACAAAGGCATATTTCCTTCCCTTAACCGAATTTGGCTTCATGTCTGCACCTATAAACACCCCCATAGCGTTTGTGATGGCTTTAACCCGGTCGGATTGAACAACAAGAGGCTGCATAATTGTCGCCTTTGTTTTCACTCTTGTCAGTGAAATACGTGGCCATGCTTGATGTGTTTCCACTGTCATTTGACTTTCTTGTTCCACTAACCTCTTTATTAAATGACGCGGGGCGTTTAAGCTCCTCAGTTCCTCCGCTCGTCATGACCACGCTGTGAGTGGACTGAACATGCGCACAACTTTTTTTTTTCATAAATCAATCTGCGGATCGCGTGCGTGACGAAGCGAAGATATTGATCCGAACGGATCACAGATCAATGATGATCCGTTGCACAACTGTTGTATTGCATACAAATAAAAAATATATGAAGAACTTGTGTCCAAATAGGAAAACAGTACTAAACAGTAAAGGTGGCAAGGGGGTAAATGGTAAAGGTTAATGTACCAAACAAACTTTAATCAAGATCTTTTGTTATAAGTGACATACATTTCTTCTGTAACCCAGAAATAAGCACAGTAATTCTACTGTGTCACAACATCAATCTTACATAAACACATGAACACACTGAATTTGAATTAAACAAGCTGTCATTGGATGTGTTTGTGCTTGGATTAGGCTGATGATATCCACCCTGATGCTCGCGAGAGAATACCAATAGGTAAGGAAGAGAGAAGAACATTTTGGAGGGGTTGATTTTTCATTTTATGCATGGGGGCAGACAGCTGACCTTCAGTGCATACACGCTTGGCTGGATAACAATGGTGAAATGAGGAGACATTCCAAAGAGCCACATGAGATGGGAGACATTCAGATTGTTCAATTAGATTACCTTTTTTCATGTCCTTATTCGTGTACAGTCTAGAAGCATATACAATGAGCCAACAACAGCCTAGCATCAAAGATGCATATGTTTTTGAGTACATACAGAGGGATGGGAGTAAAGAAAGGAGGCTGAACAAATGCAACGGAACATAAATAAAGTGGACACTGGAATTTCTTTTATGAATAATTCTAAACGTGCATATTTTGTGACGTAAGGCTTTCTTGTTTTATTATAATTGTTCTCATTTATTGAATAATTATGGGATACCATCTGTACCAAAAATATGCTAACATGCTCTCTGTTTATTTTCACAGAGCATGCAACAAAACACTTACATATGTTTATGTGACTGAACAATATTTCAGTTGGGACCATGCTACATTGATAACTGCATTGCTGATGTAGATTGCTAACCTGACAAAACATTTGGCTTTGGCGATTCAACCGTTGTCCATACTTCCGTAGTAACTTTATATCTCCAGCAGTCTGACAGTGTCATTTAGAATGCCATCATAATGTGACATCCTATGAATAATGATCATTTTAATTGAAATTTTTATATTTAGTCACTGAAATGTGTAAACCATGTGCAGCATATTTTGTTAATGATTTTGTCTTTTGTGATAGTTTCATCGTTAGAGATTATCACAGTGTAGACTGAGTTGATATTTCTAGTGTCTTCTATTGCACAAAGCCTGCTGTGACTTCTGGAAGGTTAAAGGAGAACCTCGTTTTTTTTAAACCTAGACCTTATTTCTGGCATGAAATACGTTTATCTACTCACCGAGAACAGTTTGGCGAAAGTCGCCGTCATTCGGAAGATATTTAGAAAACTCGCGATCCATATAACGGAGTGAACGGTGCTTAGACGATGCAGCCTCTAAATAAGGCATTATCTGTCTTTATTTCACCAGTACTTCAAGGCAAATGAATGAACGAACGCATACTATTGCTCTGTTAGCAAATAGCTACTGTTATGTGACTACTTGCGGCTATAGGAGAGCTAACGGAGGGAATTCTACACACAAGTCTACTGGGACGACTTCATCCACACGCATGGCTGCAGCACAGCTCCTTCACTCCGGTAAGAATGTCTATCCAACTCAAAGTCGTTGTTCACGTTGTCGAAATTTGATAAATATCCTGCCATGTTGCACAAAACTAGCAGTAGCGACCTCCGTGTGAAATTAGCCAACGGTCACAGAGCAAGGAGTAAATAAACTGTGCTCCAGGGGGGCATGTGGATTAAGTGGTCCCAGTAGAGTGCCTGTGTAGAAATCCCTCCGTTAGCTCTCCTATAGCCGCAAGTAGCCACATAACAGCACCAATGAGCTGACAGAGTAATGGTACACATTCGTTCATTCATTCGGCTTAAAATATTGGTGAAATAAAGACATATAATGCCTTATTTAGATATTTAGAGGCTGTATTTTCTATGCCCTGCTCTTTCCCGTTATATGGATATACACAATCGCAAGTTATCTAAATATCTTCCGAAGGATGCCGACTTTCGCCAAACTGTTCTCGGTGAGTAGATAAACGTATTTCATGCCAGAAATAAGGTCTAGATTTAAAAATACCGGAGTTCCCCTTTAACACATTACGTGATGGAGGCACACAATCTGTTCAAATGACTTGCAACTCAAAGAGAAAAGTTGTTCTCCTTTTTCTTACATCTCTGAGCAGCCTGCTTGGTTAGCAGAAAGAAAGGCTTCTGTTAAAGGGTCAGTTAATTATTAATGCACAGTACAGCTGAAGTGGAGTTTTGTCATATTGGGGCAGCCAAAACCCAAAATTGTTTTTGTCATTTTGTGAAAGTAATCCTGAACAAAGGACAAAAAAGTTTAATAAGCTTCTGAGTGAATGTGAAAAACACATCTCTGGATAAGTCTCTTAATAAATAGATACATGCAAGGAAAATATTTTACTGATCACATTTTAAGGTTTGCGGCACATTTTCAAATAAGCAATCTTGCCCATTCCACAATGGTTTAACTGAAAGCAATGAGAGAATATTGCACAAATCCTAACATTCACAACATGCATTAATGCAGTTTCTTTTGTTCAAATTCCCAGATTCTGGACATCACTTGTTTGATGGAAATTGATGGAACCCAAAGTGCCCTTTTTTTCTCTGTTTGCTGTTCTTGTCTGATAGTTTGTCAGTATGCTGGTCCCTCTGACAGTTGCTCTTGATATCTGGCTCTGCATTATTGTTCTTAGGCACCTTCAAGCATATGCCTACATACATCTACAGGATGCAATGCGCTTGTGTGTGTGTGTCCAATAGGTTTTTTTGGGCCCCAGATATTTAAAAGGATTTTTGAGGGTTAAAAAATTATGGTTAGGGTTAGAATTAGCCTATGGTTAGGTTGAGGGTAAGGATGAGTGTTAGGCCTTCAGTTATGATGGTTATAGGCTCTATGTGTGTGTGTGTGTGTGTGTGTGTGTGTGTGTGTGTGTGTGTGTGTGTGTGTGTGTGTGTGTGTGTGTGTGTGTGTGTGTGTGTGTGTGTGTGTGTGCAAGTGAAGGCTGGGGAGGACACTTTCAGGGGATTTGCAGTAATTATGTGACAAAACGCTGCTGAGTCTCTGTGGGTGTTGAGCAGAAGAGCTCACGGGTCAGGGGACCAAGCACTCTGGGTTGGGTAATTTGTAAATGTCATTCAGGTGGAGTCATCTGTCAGCCATCTGGGAGGGGAGGGGAGACCGGAGGAGGAAAAAAGGAGGGGGTGTAGTCTAAATTTCTCTTTTCTCATGTAGATTATTCTACAATAGATGCTGACCCCCATGACTTTTGTTTGCAGTGCCGGCTTTAGATTTCCTTCTGTGTACAAAACATATTTTCTGACATAGTTACTTCAATGATATGGGTACTCATGATTACATAATTATTTCTAGTTGTGATTTATCAGAATCAGCACCTCCAAATCTGAGACCATGGTCCTCAGCCGGAAAAGGGTGGAATGCCCTCTCCGGGTCGGGAACGAGAACCTTCCCCAAGTGGAGGAGTTCAAGTATCTTGGGATCTTGTTCAAGAGTGAGGGACGAATGGAGTGGGAGATTGACAGGCGGATCAGTACAGCGTTCGCAGTGTTGCGGGCTCTGCACCGACCCGTCGTTGTGAAGAAGGAGCTGAGCCAGAAAGTGAAGCTCTCGATTTACCGGTTCCTACCCTATGGTCACGAGTTGTGGGTAGTGACCGAAAGAACGAGATCGCGATTACAAGCAGCTGAAATGGGCTTCCTCCAAAGGGTGTCTGGGCTCTCCCTTAAAGATTGGATGAGAAGCTCGGTCATCTGGGAGGGGCTCGGAGTAGAGCCGCTGCTCTTCCGCATCAACAGGAGCCATATGAGGTGGCTCGGGCATCTGGTTAGGATGCCTCCTGGACACCTCCCTGGTGAAGTGTTCCAGGCACGTCTCACTGGGAGGAGACCCCGGGGAAGACCCAGGACATGTTAGATTATGCCTCTCGGCTGGCCTGGGAATACCTCGGGGTCCCCCCGGAAGAGCTGGAGGAAGAGGCTGGGGACAGGGACGTGAGGCTCTGCCAAATACCCAAATCTTTAGAAAATACAGCAAGCAGATAATGGGTTGTAGGTGTAGTAACGTTGCACATAGAAAACACAAATAGCACTATATAAAGGTGGTAACTTAAAAGAAAATAGTACAACATCTTTTTGATTTTAGTTTTATTAAAAGAACAAAACCATAAAGATCACCTCAAGACATTACTGAATACAACTGTGAGAACAAGAAACATTTTTACATGAAAACATTTTATATTTGTCCCTAAAACAAATTTCCTTTTTCTGGGTTTCCCAGCTCAGTGTTCAATAATTTAAAGTTACACAAACAACAATAGTACAAATTCTGTTACGGTTCTTAATTACATTTTTTATTTATCTGTTGTGTACAAATACATGTTCCTTTCTCCTTACATTTTCAAAACAGGTGTTAACACATTTCAGATGAACTGTCAAATTATTTTTCTTTTGCATCATTGCGCATCACCAATCAAACATCAAGACTAATGTCAAACTACAAATGTTAAAACAGTGAAATGTGCAAGTGTGTGGTGTCTTTGATTCCAATATAGAATATGTTTTCATTTTTCACTTGAAATAAGCTCTTTGATTCACTAGTCAAGCACAGATCTAGAGTATTTTATCTATCTTTGGTACCAAATTAATTAGCATTGTCTGAGAAAGAATCTTGAAGACCTTCAGGCGCCTTATTGCCCGTTCAACGTTTGGGTTTCTCTGTTAAAGCTGCTGCCCCCGCGACCTGATCCCTGGAGAAGCGGTAGATGATGGATGGATGGATGCGATTTATCAAGCAAAAATGCTCAATAGTCTGTGGTCTCAGTTCTCTGTTTGATATTGTAATAAAACAGGTTATTTGTTGGACAAAAAATATTGTGAAACCATGAGCCAGCTAGAATGACTTTGCGTTACGATAGTGCTACAGAGTCTATCCTTCTTGATTAGTGCTGAAATCGAGGTGTCATATTTTAGGTGAACTGTGTTTTGATTTCTGGAGCATTGCCATATCTAAAAAAAAAAAAAAGCATTCCAATGAAGGACCTATTGGTAGGATATATTTCCCAAAGTCCTCGAACCCTTTTCACTGGTATCTAAAATATTTTAAAGGTAGATGTGAGATAGATATGGGGGTTGGTCCCTTTTTATGTTAAAAAAAGCAAATATGCCACAATCCGTAGAACCCTGAGAGCAATTCTGATCACTCAAAGAAATCACTTATTTAAATATTACATTTTTCACTTGTTGTTTTCACTGTATTAGTGAAAAATATTGATACCCTATGTTTTATTATCTGTATTTTTCTGTTAAGCTTCTTAAAAAGTATTACTGCACTAATTTTCACAGCTTGAGCGTGTTCGTGTTTTCATCAGCTTGTTACTCTATACAAGTGTGTTTTTGTCAGCTGAAAGGAGGCAAAGACCACAAAGGTGCTGCCATGGGCTAGCAATCCATGGTAGTGTAACCCACTTATAGTACATACACTGAATGGCAAGATTCAGAAAGAACTCAGTTACCATAGACCTGAGCTGCTGAACAATGAACAACACCAACCACAAAGTAAATTGCAAAAGCAAACTCTTTTAGTGAGTACTGTATCCACCTTATTCCTAGCCCCCATGGTCCTTTGTGCGAATTATGGGCGCAACTTCTGGTGCGAACCGGAAGGATGATCTGAAGAAGTGGCCACAGATCACTTTTGCTCATTGCATATTTTGCTACTTTATCGACTCCGTTGGCACAGACAGTGTAGCTATGAACAATCTTAAAAGCTCTGAGGCGTATCAGTACCTCCACAGCAACAAAGTTGGTCACATTTTGTTAAAAGAGGTGGAACACGACCTTATGTATCTGAAAGTAGACATAGAGCCGAGTCAGAGCCTTAAAGTCCCACATCACAGGGCCTGGGTTTTAGTTTCAGCGGCAGGTGAAATACAAACAGCTGGCTGCTCATGTGCCAGCCCAGATGGGATTTTGGACTCTGCAAAACTTCTTGAGATTAAGTGTCCACTGAAGTGTCCCATTGCAGAGTTTCTTAGTCGGCCAGATGGTGATATTAGATGTTCAAGTGATGGGAATTATGTCATTCTTCCTAATGTACCAAGTGGATACTACCTCCAGGTGGGTGAAAATGTGTGAATTAAGGTGATAGATACTTTTGAACCTTCGTTAAAACAAACTGTAACCCATGTTATTTTACATTTATTCCAGACACAGCTGACAATGATGTGCCTGGATCTGCAAGCTGGTCATCTGGACACCAACTGAGCACCTGGAGTTGAACATGCCATTTGACAAAGACTATGCAGATGCACACATGAAACATCAACAGGATTTTTATTTTACATACATACTTCCAAGATTAGTGGATGACTTTGTTGATAAGAAGATGAGGCTCTGCCAAATACCCAAATCTTTAGAAAATACAGCAAGCAGATAATGGGTTGTAGGTGTAGTAACGTTGCACATAGAAAACACAAATAGCACTATATAAAGGTGGTAACTTAAAAGAAAATAGTACAACATCTTTTTGATTTTAGTTTTATTAAAAGAACAAAACCATAAAGATCACCTCAAGACATTACTGAATACAACTGTGAGAACAAGAAACATTTTTACATGAAAACATTTTATATTTGTCCCTAAAACAAATTTCCTTTTTCTGGGTTTCCCAGCTCAGTGTTCAATAATTTAAAGTTACACAAACAACAATAGTACAAATTCTGTTACGGTTCTTAATTACATTTTTTATTTATCTGTTGTGTACAAATACATGTTCCTTTCTCCTTACATTTTCAAAACAGGTGTTAACACATTTCAGATGAACTGTCAAATTATTTTTCTTTTGCATCATTGCGCATCACCAATCAAACATCAAGACTAATGTCAAACTACAAATGTTAAAACAGTGAAATGTGCAAGTGTGTGGTGTCTTTGATTCCAATATAGAATATGTTTTCATTTTTCACTTGAAATAAGCTCTTTGATTCACTAGTCAAGCACAGATCTAGAGTATTTTATCTATCTTTGGTACCAAATTAATTAGCATTGTCTGAGAAAGAATCTTGAAGACCTTCAGGCGCCTTATTGCCCGTTCAACGTGAATGCGGGCATGAGCGTAGTGTTGGGAAGTTCGACTCTTTTGGCTGAATCGGATCATTTACTCTCGAACAGTAAACTGAACGAATCTTTGAACGAGTCAGTTCGTTCATTTTTCCAGCAGGTGGCGCTGTAGCCCTACTGTGGGCGTTGCACAAAACTGACGGTTCTAAACACTTAACACTGAAGGCAACATAGTTTGCTTCAGCTGAGCTGACAAAATACAATACACAAAATGCCACAAACAATTCAAACCATCTGAAAACCTGGGAAAGCAACTACACAATAAGGTGACTTGTGTCTGTATCCTCCCTGCCATTGATGTTTAAAGCCTGACACTGACTCGGTAGCTGTCACGTGACAAATTAACGAACAAGAACGATCCGTTCAGCCCTGTCACGTGACAGCTGGTAGAGGACAAGTGAATGTAAGACTCACATTGACAATTAGTAACACAATTAAGTGAGAAAAAAAAGTAACAATAAGTTCCTTAAACGTTACATGGTGCATTTATTGTGTCTTATTATTATTATTATTATTATCAGTATTATATTATTATTGTCTTTATTAGTGTTGTCTTTATTATTATTATCATTATTATATTCTATTATTTTAGTATAACACAAAATAAATATGCTGATATAATTTTCAAAAGTATTTATTCACATTATTACATTATCATTTATCTGTTTACACACCTATACAAAACAACACTATACATATCTACAAGAACCGAAGACTTCACTGATTTCATGACAAATGAATGAACATCACAAATCAGACATCATTCATTTCCTCCTGTCTCTCAGTCCACAGCCCCGTAGCTGAGCTGTAGTCACATGACAAATGAATAAAACAACGATCCGTATGAATGATCCGGTTTGTGAACGAACTGTTGTGCATACTGCTCTTCAGCCTGTCACGTGACAAATGAACGAAGACCCAAGGAGTTGAGTCGTGAACGAATCAATACTGCTTCCTGTGCGAGGACCCGACACCCGAGGAGTTGAGTCGTGAACGAATCAATACTGTTTCCTGTCCTACTGACTGAGCTTATGCAGCTGTCGCCTGCTATGTGGCAAGAGAGGGTACTGCATGGAAATGAACCATTCATTTCTGTTTCCTGTCCTGCTGACTGAGTTTATGCAGCAGCCACCTGTCATGTGGTGAGGAAGGGTACTGCATGAAAATGAACGAATCACTCACTGAGACTACTCGTTACTCCCGAGTCATATAAAAGATTAGAACATATTGAACGAATTGTTCGCGAATGACACATCACTACATGAGCGATGCGTTGTGTGTGAGTGACCTCCTCATAGGTTAGCTGCTTTCCTTTGCGTGTGAATGCATGATAAAATTCACGCTCCAGCACGCAAATAGTCCAGAAACCCTGAGTTCTGTATAATGTATCTGTCACTGCATTTGCCAACATAAGTATCTGAAATTAACGTGATAACTCCAGAAGGAGAGACTGCTACTAAATATGTCACTGTGTTGTTGGCGTAGTAGTGACTATATGATTTACTTCTAGAGTACAGGTCAACTACACAGGTTGTGTTTGAAAATTGCTTCTTAAAAGGAACGTAGCTCTGTGGCTTATGATTATTTCACGAGGCAGCCATGGAATAAGATCCCTCATTTGTACAGACATTAAGTCTCTCCAGTGTCCAACAGACTTGCTAACCTGACTTTGTGATGTTTTAAATCGTCGTGTTTGATCAGCCATGACAAAGTTTTGTCTTAACTTCATTAAGGTCATTAGGATTTGATCCACAACTGGCACAGATGATGTAGTCGGAGCAAATGGTTATAGGCAGGAAACAAGGGTGTGAAACTCAACTAGTGGGATTCCTGTATACAAGAGGGAGTTTGCATCACTCTGTAATGTACCATCTGCAACAGAATGTGGCAGTTCTTGGGATGGTGTGCTCATATTGCACGTGATTAAGGCTGGGTACCGAACTTCGGTTCTTTTAAGGCACTGACCGAAATGCTTCGGTAGTACCGAATATCAAAACATGCCTCGTCTTTCGGTGCCAAGTTTCGGTACCCAGAGATAAATCACGTGATCAAGAACTGATCATGATACCCTCGATTGGCTGTAATAACGTTACACTTTGCCGCATGCAGGAAAATGTGGTTACGCCCACAGACGGGTTCACGTGTATCTGCAACTGTAGTTAGTTTTGTGTGTGTGTGTTTGTGTCATCGAACCGGTTAAACAATGCCACCGAGGTCAAAAGCGTGGCTCCATTTCACCAAGATTGATGCCAATAGTGCGCAATGCAACATATGCCAAAAAGTCATTGCTGCTAAGGCCAGCAACACGACTAATTTAATGAATTATTTGACCGTGCACAAAATCAATTTAAGAGCAGAAAGCTGCTTTTTAGTTTTACTACAAGAAGTTCAGACCGCAACCATCCTCCTCTCAGCATTCAAGTCAGCCTGTGGACGCCACAGAGCCCGAGCAGCATAATTCAAACTCTCCACCACTGGACTCCGCTTCATCTAAGAGTACCGAGGATGGCGCAGTGTGTGGCATTTTAACAGATAAATTAACGTTCAGCGAAATCCGGCAGTAATCTCAATGTTACTGCAATTCAATACGCGCAGAAAGCAGACATGCTGATTTTTCTGAAGAAAAACTGCTAAGTATGTAGGATAGGATTAGACACCAATCTGTCACTTGTTTGCAATTTGTTGAAAAGACATCATGGTATGCATCCAAACAACATCTGAAATTGGTTGAAAAGTGAAAGGTGAAAAGCTGTCATTTTCAGGCTGTTGAAAAAAAGACGTCTTTCAACAACTATTTTTGGACCAAATTTGGACAAGATCGGACGGACCAAACACAGCCCAATTTTCAACGACTATTTCTGAACTAAATCAAGACTATGACGGACTGACCAGATTTAGCCCAAAAACCAACGTCCAAATAACGTCTGGTGTTCGGTGGGAACTGTTTTGCACTGGAAATTATTTGTTGTTATTTTTTTCTATAAGAGAACTGCTTGGATTGGGAAAATACAGAGCTGAAAAATAAAACTTAAGACTTGTACTGTTATGTGTAATGTAATTTCCTTTTTGTTAGAATTTATATTATAAAATTGGTATAGAAAAAAGTATCGCTCAGGAACTGGTATTGAAGTGAAGGTATCAGTATTGGTACCGGTGTCAAAAAACTTTGATTGATACCCAGCCCTACATGTGATGACAGGCCCTTTTGAATACGTTTGGTTGTACTGATGTTGAGTTCGGCTCCTCATTCATCTCCATCTCAAGTTCGTCTGAGGATAATAATACAAATCATAATTATTAGGCCATGAGACATCATTACAAAACATTCAATTAAAAAAAAGGTTTAAGTTCAGTTATGTGTGTAATTAATAAAATAAAAAAGTAGCACTAACGCAAATACAGCAGTAATAGCAATAAAAAAAAAACTGAAATATGCAATAAATAGGTCCAGGGGAGCCATAACTAGGCTATCTGTACACAAAATATAGCCAACGGTGTAGTGCCTGTGGAGCAAATGCAGAATTCCTTTTTGTTATGAGACAAGCTGGCTCGGCACTCAGCCCCACCTCCTGAACGGCAGGCTATGTAAAGAGGATGAGGATGTTGTCTGATCATTTAGTTTTGATGACATGTATTTAAGATTTAGTTTCTGAGAATATTTATGAAGGTTTCACTGTATTTCAGGAGTAAATATAGCATTAGTTAGCATTAAGATTATTTTACTCAAAACCAACTATGATCCTATGAAATGCAATGTTAATGCTTTGTTATTCAGTGTAAATTAAGCCACCTGACAGTACATAAAGTGAGTTAAATTATCTCTACTTCATCCTACTACATTTTTCAGTAAGAAGCTGCTTCCTAATCCAATACTAGAACATAGAACACACAGTGAGTCCATCTTGCCCATACTTTTAATATAAGTGAAATTAGGTTTGGAGTGCAAGACGTATTGTTTGTAACAGAGTAGGGTATTTTCAAATTGTAGGCAAGACAATTTTACATTTTGCATAGCCCATTTTTACAAACAGTTTGTCTCAAAGGGCTTTACACAGCAGCATAACAACATCCTCTGCCCTTAGACTCTCACATCAACTGAGGAAAAACTCCTAGAAAATCATTTTCAAAGGGAAAAATTGGTGAAACCTCAGGGTGAGCAACAGAGGAGGGATCCCTCCCCCAGGATGGGCAGACATGCAATAGATGTTGTTACAGACAAGTAGTACGTTATAGCTACTTCCTTGGCCACTGTTACATTTTAAACTGTACAGGATACAGAATGCTAATTACCCTGGCTGTAATCACCAGATAAATACAATAATTTTCTGTCGTCACTACACCTGAAATCATACCTGATGTAACGTTACTCCTGGCACTGCTGTCAATCCTTTTGTGGACCCACCAGTGTCTCTTCTCTGTTGGTCTGTTGTAGCCTAGCAACAAAGTAGGATTCGGGTTTTCCTCCGTTGGCTTTTTGTCGAATAAATTAAATGAACACAGTGTTTTCGGGGTCTCTTCAAAATCAAAATTTTCAGCCACATTCTTCTGGCTTCGTCGTCTTTAGGTAGGCAATGGAAACTGTAATGCTGAACACAGGAGCAATCCCTTTTCATTCTGGGTGCATGTTCAAAACACTGTTCATCAAGCCACAAATTTAGCTTCCTCTGGTTGTTAGTACGGCCCCAAACAGCACAACAGGTGCCAGAGCTCCGAAAGGACGTTTTGAGAAAAGTTGTTAGAAGTTAAAAACCGTTATCTTATAGCGACCATAGCATTGGGTTAGCAACTCGGTAACTGCTACTTCTGTTACCAAACCGGAAGTGCACCAGAAGTCGCTCCTATATTGATCGCCACAGTAACGGCCTTTAAAATAATGAGTCTTGTTTTTCCTTAGTACTGGTACTGTTTTGTTTGTATTTCTTCCAAATGTCCCTCCGATAGGGTGATTAGAGTCCTGTGCTTTTGGGTGTGTAGCAATCCTGCCAACTTATCTGTCCCATGCAGGTTGTCCACTTTTGTGTAACACCCTGTCTTTGTGTCTATAAGTCATGAATTTGAGACTCCTGCAGAGTTGACACTCTGCTTCATGAAGTACAAATTCAATTTTGGAAACGTTAACGCGGTCTCACTGGGCCTTGTTAATTGAAAATGACACCAGGACAAACTTTACATTCTCTACAACTCTGAATATAATGTTTCACCCTCAAAGCACACACAAGAAAAATGGCAAGACTTAGGAAAATTTGGGAAACAGTAAAAGTATGTGTGACTGGACACGTACTCCATACAAACACACTTTGTATTCAGAGTCTCTGAAAGCCTTTAAGAGATCTTATGAGTCCCTCTTCCACACCACACGAACAGTGCAGCTTCTCTCACAGACAGATACACACACTTCTTATTTCCTTTCATCCACAGTGGCAGTAGGCATTCCTGCTCTACAAGAAGTGCCATCAGATTTTGGACCTCACACAAATATGATGTTGACTGACAAAGAATTGTGAACCTGTAGTGACGCCAAAATCTGATTACAGACATTGTCAGCCTCAGTATCCTTTGAAACCTGAGGCAATTGCTGGTATTATCCCTGTTTGAATCTTTGTTGAAAACTGGT
The DNA here is from genome assembly GCF_036924035.1 of Leuresthes tenuis. NCBI lineage: Eukaryota > Metazoa > Chordata > Actinopteri > Atheriniformes > Atherinopsidae > Leuresthes > Leuresthes tenuis. The sequence continues at coordinate 6,904 of NW_027325576.1, read as the reverse complement.
GTGATTGTGCCATGCCCAAACTCCCCTGTGAGGACCCCGACCTGTGAAAAAGATTAGGGAGGCGGGACAACCGACAACGAGTGGAGATTTATACAGGACCTACAGGCTGTGAATGCTGCAGTGCAACCTGTGCTCCCTAATGTTCCCAATCCATACACCAGTCTTTCTCAGGTTTCTCCCACAGCAAAGTTATTTTCTGTGTCTGATTTAGCTAATGCCTTTTTCAGTGTCCCTGTGCATCCAGATAGCCAGTTCTGGTTTGCTTTCACCTTTAATGGAAAGCCCTACACTTTCCCTCATCTGTGTCAGGGCTACTGTGAGAGCCCCACAATTTTCAGTGCTGCTTTAAAATCTTGCATTGACTCTCTTAAACTTACAAAGAGAACTACTCTTTTAGAATATGTTGATGATCTGATGCAGTCCCACAGTTGAACAATGTGAAAAGGACACGGTAGCGCTTCTGAAACATCTTTTTGCTTGTGAAAACAAGGCTAGTCTATTGAAACTTCAGTTTGTTCAACAACAGGTTACATGTGATGCACCGAATATATTCGACCGAATGTTGCAAAAAAAGCCACATTCGATATTTGGTGGAATAAGTGAAAAGCAAGGCCGGATATCTATAGGCTATCTATATCTATAGATATATTCTAACTCTATAGCAAGGCCGAATAAACTATTAGCGGCGCCTTTTACTGACACAAGCAAACTACACGCAGTGACGCGGTAAACATAAACAAAGATGTCGGCAGTGTGGAGATATTTTAAAGTGTCGGAGACCGAGCATCTGAACGGAGTTGAGCGGTAAGAAAAGAGAAAAGAATTGAGGTTTGCAATGACTGTTTAACCAAAGTATCTAGAGGGGTTCCTCAGCAAGCAAGGGGTTCCTCAGCAAATAAATCCTCAGGATTTACCTGAGCCTTCAGTTTACATTATTAGCCTACTGTGAGTAGACCTCTGCCAAAAGGACAATAATTCATTTGTTGTGGGTTTACCCACTTTTATGCACTTTAGTTTTTTGGGAAAGCACTTCTAATGCAGGTTTTGTTTGATGGCCTAGAGTAGATATTTCTCAGTTATATCGGGCTAATATAAATGTGAAACTACTTGAAATAATATTCAAGTGTCAGATTATTAAATAAACATTTACTTTCTTTGAAAATCATGTCTAAAAAAGCATTTTATTTATACAATATTTTTTTTTAAAAATGTAAAACTTAACCACATTCGGTATTATTCGGCTTCGGCCACAAATTTTCTATTTGGTGCATCCCTACAGGTTACATTCTTGGGTCATGTTATCACTGCTGAAGGAAAATCCTTGTCACTAAAACGTACAGAAGCGATTCAGCGCTTACCAAAACCTCAAACTAAGAAGCAGTTGATTTTAGGACACAGGCATTCTGCTGTCTCCTGAGGCCGTGATACTGCTTTGCGGTAAGACTTATTGCATCACTTCCTGTTGCTTTGTGTGTGCACTGTGACAGTTCTCGCTCCTCTTGAACTACTAATAATCTGTTATTTCTCCCTATAATTTTCGCATCTTGCATAGTTAACTCTATCCCATACTTGTTATATTCTAACACTCACTCTTACAGATCTTCAGTTTTTATTTTTCACTTTTTAGCAGTGTGTCGTGTTCTCTAGCTTAGCATGGCTACCAGTTTTCTTCCTCTATCTCCTGCTTTCACTTGCTCCGTGTGTCAGATGTTTAGTTACTCCTCTGCCTCCTTTAGTGGTAATGGTACATGTAACAAATGTAGTCTTTTTGTAGTTTTGGAGGCAAGGTTATCTGAATTGGAAGCTCGGCTCTGCACTGTTGAAAACCACCCGATAGCGAGCCAGGCCCCTTTAGTCAGTGCGGAGCCACCTAGCGTAGCTAGCTCTGTTAGTCGTCCCCGAGCAGACTTAAGAGTGGCTGGGTGACTGTCAGGAAGAGGAGTCATAGTCCTAAAGTCAAGCCCGTGGTTCACCATCAACCTGTCCACGTTTCAAATAGATTTTCCCCACTCAGCGACACACCCGCTGAGGACAAAACCCTGGTAATTGGCAGCTCTATAGTCAGAAACGTGGCATTAGCGACACCAGCGACCATAGTCAAATGCATTCCAGGGGCCAGAGCGGGCGACATAGAATCCTATTTAAAACTGCTGGCTAAGGATAAACGTAAATACGGTAAAATAGTTATTCACGTCGGCGGTAATGACACCCGGTTACGCCAATCGGAGGTCACTAAAATTAATGTTGCATCGGTGTGTAATTTTGCCAAAACAATGTCGGACTCCATAGTTTTCTCTGGACCCCTGCCAAATCTGACCAGTGATGACATGTTTAGCCGCATGTCCTCATTCAATCGCTGGTTGTCTAGATGGTGTCCAGCAAACAACGTGGGCTACATAGATAATTGGCAATCTTTCTGGAGAAAACCTGGTCTGATGAGGAGAGACGGCATCCATCCCACTTTGGAAGGAGCTCTTCTCATTTCTAGAAATATGGACGAATTTATTAGTCATCCAAAAACATGACAACCCAGGGTTGAGACCGGGATGCAGAGTTGTAGTTTTACACACTTCTCTGCGGCTTCCCACCTGATGCTGCCCCCCCCAATCAAAAAACACAAAAGGAGCAAATCCTCTTGTGCAAAAAAAATTTAAAACAAAAACTTTAACTGAACAAAAACATCAAACTACTAAATGTGGTTTGCTGAATATTAGATCTCTCCCTTCGAAGTCTCTGTTAGTGAATGATTTGATTTGTGATCATCATATTGATATATTTTGTTTTACAGAAACCTGGCTGCAGCAGGAGGATCATGTTAGCATTAATGAATCAACTCCCTCTGACTATTTAAATGTTCACGTTCCTCGAACCACAGGTAGAGGAGGAGGAGTGGCAGCTATCTTCAGATCAGGGTTACTAATCAGTCCTAGACCCAAGATTAGTTTTAACTCTTTTGAATCTCTGATTCTCAGTTTTTCCCAAAGTGGAAATCACAAAAACCTCTTGTGTTTGTTGTTGTGTATCGTCCACCTGGCCCTTATTCTGAGTTTCTGTCTGAATTCTCAGAGTTTTTATCCCAGTTAGTGCTGAGTACAGATAAAGTCATTGTAGTGGGTGACTTTAATATTCATGTAGTTGAAAATGACAGCCTAAATATTAACTTTAATTCTATATTAGACTCTATTGGATTTTCTCAAAGTGTTCACAGACCTACTCACTGCTTTAATCATACCCTTGACCTTGTGCTGACTTATGGCATTGAGAGTGAACAGTTAACAGTGTTCCCTCATAACCCTGTCTTGTCTGACCATTTTTTAATAACTTTTGAATTTACATTACTTGACTACACGGTTTCTGAGAAGAATTCTACATATAGAAGGTGTCTGTCAGAGAATGCTGTAACCAGATTTAAAGAGTTGATTTCATCATCCTTTTCTTCACTGCCATGTGCTGATATGACAGAGGACGGCTACCTAAATTTTACTCCAGTAGAGCTTGACTCTCTTGTTGACAGCACTATAGCTTCAATGCGTACAACACTGGACAATGTTGCCCCTCTGAAAAGGAAGGTAATCAGTCAGAAGAGGTTGGCTCCTTGGTAAAATTCACAGCTGCGTGCGTTAAAGCAGACTGCAAGAAAGCTGGAGAGACAGTGGCGTTCCTCTAATTTAGAAGAGTCTCAATTAGTCTGGAAAGATAGTTTAATAACGTATAAGAAAGCACTTCGTAAAGCTAGAACTGCTTATTATTCATTATTGATAGAAGAGAATAAGAATAATCCCAGGTTTCTTTTCAGCACTGTTGCCAGGCTGACAAAGAGTCCGAGCTCTGTTGAGCCATGTATTCCTTTAACTCTCAGCAGTGATGATTTCATGAGATTCTTCATCAATAAAATTGTTTCTATCAGAGAGAAGATTAATGGAATCCTTCCCATTATTATCACTGATGTATCATCAAGTAGAGCAGCTTTAGAAGTATCTTTTGAACCTGAATTGTATTTAGACAGCTTCTGTCCAGTTGATCTTTCTGAGCTAACAACAGCAATAGTCTCTTCTAAACCATCAACTTGTATGTTAGACCCAATCCCAACCAGACTGTTCAAGGAGGTTTTCCCCTTAATTGACACTTCCATATTGGATTTGATCAATCGGTCTTTGTTGATAGGATATGTACCTCAGACTTTTAAGGTTGCTGTAATTAAACCTTTACTTAAAAAACCTACTCTTGATTCAGAAGTGTTGGCTAATTATCGACCTATATCCAATCTCCCTTTTTTGTCTAAAGTTCTTGAAAAAATAGTTGCAGTTCAACTTTGTGATCATTTACATAGAAATAATCTGTTTGAAGAGTTTCAGTCAGGATTCAGAGTGCATCATAGCACAGAAACGGCACTGGTGAAAGTTACCAATGATCTCCTGTTAGCTTCTGATAGCGGACTTGTTTCTGTGCTTGTCCTGTTGGATCTCAGTGCTGCATTTGATACGATCGATCACAGCATTCTGTTACAGAGACTTGAACATGTTATTGGGATTAAAGGAACTGCATTAGGCTGGTTTAAGTCATATTTATCTGATAGATTCCAGTTTGTTCTTGTAAATGAAGAATCTTCCTCACATGTTGGCGTATGTCATGGAGTTCCTCAGGGTTCTGTGCTTGGACCGATTCTTTTTACTTTATACATGCTTCCATTAGGTAACATTATCAGACAGTATGGCATAAATTTCCATTGTTATGCTGATGATACTCAGCTGTACTTATCTATGAAACCAGATGAAACCAACAGGTTGGTCAGACTACAAGCCTGTCTTAAAGACATAAAGACCTGGATGACTCAGAACTGTCTGCTTTTAAATTCAGACAAAACTGAAGTTGTTCTCTTTGGACCTGAGCGCTTCAGGGAGAAATTGTCTAGTTATATAGTTACTCTAGATGGTATTTCCCTGGCTTCTAGTTCTACAGTGAGGAACCTTGGAGTTATTTTTTACCAGAATTTATCATTTGACGCACATATAAAACTGGTTTCTAGGACTGCCTTCTTTCACCTTCGTAATATTGCTAAAATCAGGAACATCCTGTCTCAGGGTGATGCAGAGAAACTAGTTCATGCATTTGTTACTTCAAGATTGGACTACTGTAATTCCTTGTTATTGGGCTGTCCCACATATTCTCTGAAAAGCCTCCAGCTGATCCAAAATGCTGCAGCCAGAGTTCTGATGAGAACTAACAGGAGACATCATGTTTCTCCAGTTTTAGCTTCTCTTCATTGGCTCCCTGTTAAATTCAGAATAGAATTTAAGATTCTTCTTCTCACATATAAAGTTCTTAATGACCGAGCTCCATCATATCTTAAAGATTTAATTGTAAGGTATTTTCCTAACAGAGCACTTCGCTCCCAAACTGCAGGTTTACTTGTTGTTCCCAGAGTTACTAAAAGTAGAATGGGAGGTAGAGCCTTCAGTTATCAGGCCCCTCTCTTGTGGAATAAGCTGCCAGTGAATGTCCGGGAAGCAGACACCCTTTCCACATTTAAGATTAGGCTTAAAACTTTCCTTTTCGATAAAGCTTATAGTTAGGGATGGCTCAGGTAATCCTGAAACATCCCATAGTTAAGCTGCTATAGGCTTAGACTGCTGGGGGACCTCATCTGTCACACCTTTCCTCACTTTGCTCTCTTTTTTCCCCCCGTTTAATTTCACAATTGATTTTATGTACATGTGACATTATTGTGGTTATTAACGTATGTTTCCCTGTTCCAACAGATATCCTTTGAATGGCGTTATGGTGTTTTTCCCCCTTCTTTTCCCTCTTTTCTGTCTTCTCAAACCCCAGCTGGTCGAGGCGGATGGCCACCCTTCCTGAGTCTGGTTCTGCCAGAGGTTTCTTCCTGTTAAAAGGGAGTCGTTCCTTTCCACAGTTGCCTCAGGCACGCTCAGGACGGGAGATTGGACTGAAGAAAACTTTCGGTGCAATCTGTTGGTTTCCTTAGCTAGGATATTAATTTTTTGAATTGGCTCTATATGAATTAATTGGATTATGATTACAATGAATTGAATTCCAATTGGCTTGAATTGGACTATATTACTTAAGTGCCTTGAGATGACAATTGTTGTAATCTGGCGCTATATAAATAAAATTGAATTGAATTGAATTGAATTTATGTCCTTCTTAGGCATGTGCTGCTATTGTAGGCAGTTTATTCCAAACTATGCCTCCTTAGAAACTCCTCTTAGTTCTATGATTATTGGGAAAGATCTTCCTCCATCATCTGCCGTCCAGTGGACAGGGGTTGGTTATGCTGCTTTTGAAAATCTGATGGAAAACCCATCCTCCACCGTGATAAATTTTCTGATCTTTTGGAGGCTGTTCTCCCAAAATCTATTGCTGTTTGTAAGTGTCAATCTCATACTGGCTCTTCTGACTCTGTTTATACAGGTAATGTTGGAGCAGATGCGGCCATAGATCTATGCGTGTAGATGCCGCTTCTGATGCTGCTGTCCATTGGAACGATACGTCAACGCGGCCGCCATCTTGGGATGGGGGAAGCCGTGTCTACTTACTGCATTAGTCAACAGAGGCAGTGGTCTATCAACGATTAAAGTCACCACAACTCACTGAATCTTCAACCGATTTTCAAGCCGTTTGGTTTAATGTAAATTTCAGACATATATTTGTGATAACATAGATTAAAATATATATACAGTATATAATTTCTTTTTTTTTTATTTATATCATACATACATCAGAAATGTGATTATTTAGACAAAGAATTCAGGTATTTAAGGATAACTCAATCATGCGTTGTTGTTTTTAAAAAAAACAACAGTATGTCTTCTCTGTTATAGAATTGTGCATAACAACAGGGAGATGACACTGATGTTTTTAAAGGTTTATATAGGGTTTCATT